>NW_022263805.1:0-42259 GCF_002021735.2 Oncorhynchus kisutch
AAAAACAACATGTATGTACTCTTAGTGTAAATGAAGTAATGATGCTATATGATGGTTTATTTAAAACAACATGTATGTAGTCTTAGTGTAAATGAAGGATGATGTGCTATATGATGGGTTTATTTAAACAACATGTATGTAGTCTTAGTGTAAATGAGGATGATGCTATATGATGGGTTTATTTAAAAAACATGTATGTAGTCTTAGTGTAAATGAAGGATGATGCTATATGATGGTTTTATTTAAAACAACATGTATGTAGTCTTAGTGTAAATGAAGGATGATGCTATATGATGGGTTTATTTAAAACAACATGTATGTAGTCTTAGTGTAAATGAAGGATGATGCTATATGATGGGTTTATTTAAAACAACATGTATGTAGTTAGTGTAAATGAAGGATGATGCTATATGATGGGTTTATTTAAAACAACATGTATGTAAGCTCTTAGTGTAAATGAAGGATGATGCTATATGATGGGTTTATTTAAAACAACATGTATGTAGTCTTAGTGTAAATGAAGGATGATGCTATATGATGGGTTTATTTAAAAACAACATGTATGTAGTCTTAGTGTAAATGAAGGATGATGCTATATGATGGTTTTATTTAAAACAACATGTATGTAGTCTTAGTGTAAATGAAGGATGATGCTATATGATGGTTTTATTTAAAACAACATGTATGTAGTCTTAGTGTAAATGAAGGATGATGCTATATGATGGTTTATTTAAAACAACATGTATGTAGTCTTAGTGTAAATGAAGGATGATGCTATATGATGGGTTTATTTAAAACAACATGTATGTAGTCTTAGTGTAAATGAAGGATGATGCTATATGATGGGTTTATTTAAAACAACATGTATGTAGTCTTAGTGTAAATGAAGGATGATGCTATATGATGGGTTTATTTAAAAACAACATGTATGTAGTCTTAGTGTAAATGAAGGATGATGCTATATGATGGGTTTATTTAAAACAACATGTATGTAGTCTTAGTGTAAATGAATGATGATGCTATATGATGGGTTTATTTTTAAAACAACATGTATGTAGTCTTAGTGTAAATGAAGGAGATGCTATATGATGGTTTTATTTAAAACAACATGTATGTAGTCTTAGTGTAAATGAAGGATGATGCTATATGAGGGTTTATTTAAACAACATGTATGTGTAGTTAGTGTAAATGAAGGATGATGCTATATGATGGTTTTATTTAAAACAACATGTATGTAGTCTAGTGTAAATGAAGGATGATGCTATATGATGGGTTTATTTAAAACAACATGTATGTAGTCTTAGTGTAAATGAAGGATGATGCTATATGATGGGTTTCATTTAAAACAACATGTATGTAGTCTTAGTGTAAATGAAGGATGATGCTATATGATGGGTTTATTTAAAACAACATGTATGTAGTCTTAGTGTAAATGAAGGATGATGCTATATGATGGTTTTATTTAAAACAACATGTATGTAGTCTTAGTGTAAATGAAGGATGATGCTATATGATGGTTTATTTAAAACAACATGTATGTAGTCTTAGTGTAAATGAAGGATGATGCTATATGATGGTTTTATTTAAAACAACATGTATGTAGTCTTAGTGTAAATGAAGGATGATGCTATATGATGGTTTTATTTAAAACAACATGTATGTAGTCTTAGTGTAAATGAAGGATGATGCTATATGATGGTTTTATTTAAAACAACATGTATGTAGTCTTAGTGTAAATGAAGGATGATGCTATATGATGGGTTTGTTTAAAACAACATGTATGTAGTCTTAGTGTAAATGAAGGATGATGCAATATGATGGGCTTATTTAAAACAACATGTATGTACTCTTAGTGTAAATGAAGGATGATGCTATATGATGGGTTTATTTAAAACAACATGTATGTAGTCTTAGTGTAAATGAAGGATGATGCTATATGATGTTTTTATTTAAAACAACATGTATGTACTCTTAGTGTAAATGAAGGATTATGCTATTGATGGGTTTATTTAAAGCAACATGTATGTACTCTTAGTGTAAATGAAGGATGATGCTATATGATGGTTTTATTTAAAACAACATGTATTTACTCTTAGTGTAAATGAAGGATGATGCTATATGATGGGTTTATTTAAAACAACATGTATGTAGTCTTAGTGTAAATGAAGGACGATGCTATATGATTGGTTTATTTAAAACACACATGTATGTAGTCTTAGTGTAAATGAAGGATGATGCTATATGATGGTTTATTTAAAACAACATGTATGTAGTCTTAGTGTAAATGAAGGATGATGCTATATGATGGGTTTATTTAAAACAACATGTATGTAGTCTTAGTGTAAATGAAGGATGATGCTATATGATGGTTTTATTTAAAACAACATTTATGTAGTCTTAGTGTAAATGAAGGATGATGCTATATGATGGTTTTATTTCAAAAAACATGTATGTAGTCTTAGTGTAAATGAAGGATGATGCTATATGATGGGTTTATTTAAACAACATGTATGTAGTCTTAGTGTAAATGAAGGATGATGCTATATGATGGGTTTATTTAAAACAACATGTATGTAGTCTTAGTGTAAATGAAGGATGATGCTATATGATGGGTTCATTTAAAACAACATGTATGTAGTCTTAGTGTAAATGAAGGATGATGCTATATGATGGGTTTATTTAAAACAACATGTATGTAGTCTTAGTGTAAATGAAGGATGATGCTATATGATGGTTTTATTTAAAACAACATGTATGTAGTCTTAGTGTAAATGAAGGATGATGCTATATGATGGGTTTATTTAAAACAACATGTATGTAGTCTTAGTGTAAATGAAGGATGATGCTATATGATGGTTTTATTTTAAACACAACATGTATGTAGTCTTAGTGTAAATGAAGGATGATGCTATATGATGGTTTTATTTAAAACAACATGTATGTAGTCTTAGTGTAAATGAAGGATGATGCTATATGATGGTTTTATTTAAAACAACATGTATGTAGTCTTAGTGTAAATGAAGGATGATGCTATATGATGGGTTTATTTAAACAACATGTATGTAGTCTTAGTGTAAATGAAGGATGATGCTATATGATGGGTTTATTTAAAACAACATGTATGTAGTCTTAGTGTAAATGAAGGATGATGCTATATGATGGGTTTATTTAAAACAACATGTATGTAGTCTTAGTGTAAATGAAGGATGATGCTATATGATGGGTTTATTTAAAACAACATGTATGTAGTCTTAGTGTAAATGAAGGATGATGCTATATGATGGGTTTATTTAAAACAACATGTATGTAGTCTTAGTGTAAATGAAGGATGATGCTATATGATGGGTTTATTTAAAACAACATGTATGTAGTCTTAGTGTAAATGAAGGATGATGCTATATGATGGGTTTATTTAAAACAACATGTATGTAGTCTTAGTGTAAATGAAGGATGATGCTATATGATGGGTTTATTTAAAACAACATGTATGTAGTCTTAGTGTAAATGAAGGATGATGCTATATGATGGTTTATTTAAAACAACATGTATGTAGTCTTAGTGTAAATGAAGGATGATGCTATATGATGGTTTTATTTAAAACAACATGTATGTAGTCTTAGTGTAAATGAAGGATGATGCTATATGATGGGTTTATTTAAAACAACATGTATGTAGTCTTAGTGTAAATGAAGGATGATGCTATATGATGGGTTTATTTAAAACAACATGTATGTAGTCTTAGTGTAAATGAAGGATGATGCTATATGATGGGTTTATTTAAAACAACATGTATGTAGTCTTAGTGTAAATGAAGGATGATGCTATATGATGGGTTTATTTAAAACAACATGTATGTAGTCTTAGTGTAAATGAAGGATGATGCTATATGATGGGTTTATTTAAAACAACATGTATGTAGTCTTAGTGTAAATGAAGGATGATGCTATATGATGGGTTTATTTAAACAACATGTATGTATCTTAGTGTAAATGAAGGATGATGCTATATGATGGGTTTATTTAAAACAACATGTATGTACTCTTAGTGTAAATGAAGGATGATGCTATATGATGGGTTTATTTAAAACACCATGTATGTACTCTTAGTGTAAATGACGGAATGAATGCTTATATAATGATGTGTTTATTTAAAACAACATGTATGTACTCTTAGTGTAAATTGAAGTATAATGCTATATGATGTTTTATTTAAACAATCATGTATTATCTATTGGTCAATGAAGGATGATGCTATATGATGGGTTTTATTAAAAAACCCTGTATGTACGTCTTAGTGTAAATGAAAGGGTGATGCTATACATGATGGGTTTATTTAAAACAACATGTATGTAGTCCTTAGTGTAAATGAAGATGATGCTATATGATGGTTTTATTAAAACAACATGTATGTAGTCCTTAGTGTAAATGAAGGACGATGCTATATGATGGGTTTTTAAAACACATGTATGTAGTCTTAGTGTAAATGAAGGATGATGCTATTTGATGGGTTTATTTAAAACAACATGTATGTAGTCTTAGTGTAATGAAGGATGATGCTATATGATGGGTTTATTTAAAACAACATGTATGTATCTTAGTGTAAATGAAGGATGATGCTATATGATGGGTTATTTAAAACAACATGTATGTAGTCTTAGTGTAATGAAGGATGATGCTATATGATGGGTTTATTTAAAACAACATGTATGTAGTCTTAGTGTAAATGAAGGATGATGCTATATGATGGGTTTATTTAAAACAACATGTATGTAGTCTTAGTGTAAATGAAGGATGATGCTATATGATGGTTTTATTTAAACAACATGTATGTAGCCTTAGTGTAAATGAAGGATGATGCTATATGATGGTTTTATTTTAAAACAACATGTATGTAGTCTTAGTGTAAATGAAGGATGATGCTATATGATGGGTTTATTTAAAACAACATGTATGTAGTCTTAGTGTAAATGAAGGATGATGCTATATGATGGGTTTATTTAAAACAACATGTATGTAGTCTTAGTGTAAATGAAGGATGATGCTATATGATGGGTTTATTTAAAACAACATGTATGTAGTCTTAGTGTAAATGAAGGATGATGCTATATGATGGGTTTATTTAAAACAACATGTATGTAGTCTTAGTGTAAATGAAGGATGATGCTATATGATGGGTTTATTTAAAACAACATGTATGTACTCTTAGTGTAAATGAAGGATGATGCTATATGATGGGTTTATTTAAAACAACATGTATGTAGTCTTAGTGTAAATGAAGGATGATGCTATATGATGGGTTATTTAAAACAACATGTATGTAGTCTTAGTGTAAATGAAGGATGATGCTATATGATGGGTTTATTTAAAACAACATGTATGTAGTCTTAGTGTAAATGAAGGATGATGCTATATGATGGGTTTATTTAAAACAACATGTATGTAGTCTTAGTGTAAATGAAGGATGATGCTATATGATGGTTTATTTAAAACAACATGTATTTACTTTCCTTTATCTTGCAACGTTCCATTGTGTAAGGCGGCAGCTCCCAGCATTAGTCCACAAGGTACAGATTATTTTGTTTTGTATATAAAAAAGGCATTATGTACCCTGCTCATTTAATCATTTATGCCAGCACCATTCTTAAAGAATAAACAAGGTTTTGGAGCTTAATTGTATAAAAATAAATATTACAGTAACGATTTATGTTTTTTCTCAGGCAAAAGAAAAAATCCTCCTACCTTCCCTTCAACCAGTACACCACCAAAGCAACCGTGTTTCTCCAAACCTACACAACCAACCTCTAAATTCGGTAAGTACTTCTAAAGTTACTCTTTTATTACAAAACCGGATAGATTGTTTTGCTATAGTTAATCGCCCAAAATATCTAGACATTCATACTAATTCATGTTCATTGTATGTAATAACACAGAGAGACAAGCCATGAAGGCAGCAGAGACGTGTGTGACACAAGTCCTTGAGAAACTAAAAACTCTTCCCAAGAAGGAATTCATTGACTACCTCAAGTAAGCACTCACAAAAATGTAAAATAAAAATGTAAAATATGTGTAATTTGAATAATTGAATAAATGAAAACGCTGCCCTCACGTCATGATAACCGCCTCCATCCCATATAAAATAATGTTTACCGACTGACTCTTGAAAGCACAAGTTGTCTGATTTACTAACTTAATGTGGACATTGCATTACTTAAATATGAACCATAAAATTAAAAAAATCATACAGCTAACCTCTGGCACAATCACAGCCAGGTCACTATTTGCAACTAAAAAACTAAACTCAAAGTGTTTCACATTGTATGTACAATTTCTTGAAAAAATTACATTTGATTATGCTTTGTACTTTTTTACAGGGGTAAAATGACAAAGCTAAGGACAGGTGTTAAAAACAAAGTCTTAGTTGGAGTATTTGGGAAGACAGGAGCTGGTAAGAGCTCTTTGATAAATGCCATCTTGGGTGAGCCGAATTGTCTGCCCAATGGTGCAAACATCAGCGCGTGTACCTCAGTCATGATTCAGGTGGAGGCCAACATGACTAACTACAGCTACGAGGCAGAAATTGAATTCATTTCAAAAAAGGTAGCTTTATCTATTGTAATGTAATCAATGTCTCTAAAACTATGACCATTGATGTTATTCTTAATTGATTCCAAAACCTTTACTTTCAATTGACCCTTCAATTGACCCCCCCCCCCTTGTGCATTGTTCAATTATTTAAACTATTACTTTTTTAATGAAAATGCTCAGTTTTTTGCCATTACAATAATTGGCTATGCGTTTAAGAGCTTGCTGGAGGCTGGTCAGATTCAAGCTTAGTTAGGAACAGTTGCTATCCACTGGAGCGCTCCAATTGGTTGCTTAACAATTTGGAGAGGAGCTTAGCGAAATATCAATTGAAATAGGGAAGTTTAAGCTGTTTTATGTGATGTCAGTGGCCCTAAGAGCACAAACGAGTACTATCTATGGGGGGGTGCTACGTTTTCCATTAGTAGGCTAACAGGTCATTCTTACCGAATTGCTGTGTGAAAGAGTAATACATAAATTACTAATCAATGGTTAGTAAAAATTTAATATTCTAAATGCAATTCACACATGATAATTTTTGTTTTAGGAATGGGAAGATGATATAAAATCTCATCAGGATGTCATGTCTGATGAAAATGACAACAAAAATGAAGAATTAGTCAGGGTGGCAACTGCAAAAATTCAGGCCTTTTACGGAAAATATGGAGTTGGGAAAAGTTTAAAAGACCTGATGAAAGGGGAGCATTTCCGAGAAATTCCAGAATTTCTATCACCAACAAACACTGTTAAGATGATTTCATGTGGCACGGTAAAAATCTTCTTTTTTTTTAACATATAATTAGGAAATTTGTGCAGATTAATTGGTTAATCAACAACTTTTAAATTAATTAATTCAATCAGAGTCACATGTTGTCTTTAATTTTGTCAATAATGAAAAGCTTGTTAGTTTACTTTCAATAAAAAATGCAAAACATTATTTACATTTAACAAATATATGGGGAAGTATAAATATTATTCATAGAATGTGACTCTTGAAAAATCTGTGAACAAAACTACATTCCAAGTATATAATTTCCCCCCAAATTAATTGATTAGTTTGTACATAAACTAAAATCCTGGCTGATGTTTTTTCCCCACACATTGAGAATGTTTTTAGTGACACAGGCAATAGCTGAATATAGACTTAAAGGTAAACTCAGCGACGTAGATGCAGAAAATAAAAAGCATAGTGGGTCAATTTCCGCAACAACTGAAAGCGTTGAAACGTGAGGCTCAACTTCTCTGCTGTTTAGGTGCACTGGCTAACATCCTGTGAACAGGGTGAAGCGAACTCTTGCACATGTGCAGATACTGTGTGTGACTGTGAGAACGAAATCTTGCATCTTGTTTCAATATCAGCGGTGCTGCTCATTAAAACGTCATTTTGCTGAGTCTACCTTTAAACATGTCTGGGTCGATCAACAAAATAAATAATGTATAAGTATATTTTGAGAGAGCTATGCTTTTGACACTGACAGGCATCAGAGCTTTCTGGAAAGATTGCCTGTTACACAAGGAGTGATAATAAGATGGAAGTAAAACACTACTGGCCACTTGTGAAGTGTGTGACAATTAAGGTGCCCAACACCAAAGAGCTTCTGGAACACATTGTGCTGTTGGATCTTCCTGGAACTGGGGACTGCAACAAGACCAGAGATAATATGTGGAAATCGGTATTAATTTATTTTCCTCTTATGGTCTCAATCTGCCATTTATAATGACTCGCACTTCTTTTTATCTCCCTGAGCAATGTGATTGGTAAAATTTTACCAGGACCTGCCAATTTTTCGGCCAAGAGATCTACAGCTTAATCCTTAAAACTGAGATCTTTGAAAGGTGAAACAGCACTACTGGTCGCCCACTGGTTGTTTTTGTTTAGTTGACTAAATGGAGGTGAGGAACTTCTTTTTCTCTTTTGTGCCCCTGGTGGACGGTTTTGACGGAGTCCCCCGACATCCTGGGGATCTACTAAACCATCAAATTTCACTTTGAATCTGGAGCGATCTCTCAGAAAAAAAACAGTTTGTTGTTTGCATTAACTTATTTGTGGTTGTAATATCCCAAATTGACATGGCAGTTTCCCCATTAAGGATTCCAGCTTTAATGGTATAACTGCCACTTCTGTGTGCGATATTAAAACAGCAAAGAATATGCTGCAAAAAACAAACGACATTTTTTCCCTCAGACATAATTTCACGCAAGATGGAACAGCAGAATATGTACTGCAACAATGTTTTACTTCGTTGGACGACGCTGCTCACCTCCGCTTCATCAACAAAACAAAAACAATAACAATGGCGCATGACTTTCTCAAGTAATGTCAAGCCAAGGTTATGGGCAACTGTAGGACAGATTGTCCACTTTGATATAATAAGACCTTTCATTTTCTTTTGAGGTGTCGGAAAAGTACATCAACATGCACTTTTGTATTAACACTCTATTTTTAAAGCATTTAAGTCAGTGCTCGTCTGTGTGGATCGTGAATGACATCCAACGGGCCGCCTCTGAAAGAGAGCCATGGATGATTTTGGAAAGCAGCTTCAGTTATCTGATACAAGGCGGAGAATGTGAGAATATCACCTTCATCTGCACCAAGACAGATGACATCAACCCTAAGAACTACCTGGGGTGAGCTGGGGCTTGTATATTTTCCTGCCTGATTTTTAAACCAGTGATCCTTTGTATCCTGAAATCTATAGGGGCTGATTCTGACTTAGGAATTGTACACCTTTCCTACTCACTTCTCATTAGTTGGAATTCAGACTTACCTTATGCAGGTGTGTAGCGGGCTTTGCAGGCGTGGTTCCCTTGACCTCACTGAATACATTTAATTCCACCTCTGAAAATCCTCCCACTTGCCAAGCGATTTTATCGTTGAGTTTTTATTCAATATGGCTTTCAGTATGTTTATCTTAATTAAAAATTCCTTTAAATACAGTGTACTCTACCTTTAATTGGAGTTTTGTTGACAGACTCAGTCAAATACATCGAGAGAACAGGTTCAGAATATAGGGATCAATGAAAGAACACCCTTTATGCATATTCGTTTCATTTTCAGCATCAACAGGTAGAGTTAAACATACTCTGATCTTGTAGATTACTTAAACACATTTTAGGGTTAGGAAAGTATATATAGAAATCAGTTTGAAGACACATTACGCAATAAATATATTGATAAATAAATACAGTGGTTTAATTCATCCTGAAAGTTGTCATATTCAATTGCTCAATGATGATGATGCTGCACTACAAGTCACAGCAAACACTGCCAAAGTGCTGCATGCTAAATGGCAGTGCATTGCTTCAGACACACCCCTCCTGCCAGACACACACACACACACACACACACACACACACACACACACACACACACACACACACACACACACACACACACACACACACACACACACACACACACACACACACACACACACACCAGCCAATGCACTTTGTCATATCATCACTATTGACACAAACTGAATCTTCTAATGAACCGAAAGTTTAAACATGGTCTAGACTAAATGTCCATGTCGTAGGCTAAATATCCAAGTTTTGGTTCGAACGGTTCATTGCTGTAATCTACAGAAAATGCCATCAAGGTTGTCAAAAGGTTATAAGATAAACGATTCACATGACGGTTACTACTAAAGGACAATAGGACAAGCGAGTACAAATGAGTCAACATTTGAATCCTCTACTTTGTGAAATTGCAGTCTGCACTCAGATCGGTGAATTCAAAGTGAATTGTGCTGCTTTCCTGTGTCCCGTTTACAGCGCACAGCGGAGGGAAAGTGTACAGACACGAGCCACAGTCCTAGCTACTGTAGGCTATTAAATATTGCAGGTTTTGGTTATTAACTCTTCAGAATGAATTACCAGAAAACAAAACTTGCACCAAAACACCATGCAAATGAGAAACATGTAAGCCTATTACAGCAACATTTAAGCAGTAGTCTGGCTACTCATCTACAATACATTTTGAGTGCTTCTTATTTTGTTTTAATATGTTAGAATGCTATATAGATGTATTACTCTTTTTCGACTGTGTGCGTGTCTCCATCTCTTTCATTAAAATGCTATATACAGCATCCCGTGGACATTATAAAGGGCCATATTTTTTCAAATCGTATTTGTATGCACAGACATGGCAAAGCAATCGCTGAATTTGACTCAAGCTGGCTGATCTAAATGCATAACTTTGATAGCTGTATGATAAAGAATGTAACCTACGCACCTCCTTAAACCTAACATAAGTAAAGAAGTACATTTGTGTGGAAGTCAAACATTTGTTTTACTTTGGAGGCAGATCCATTGCATATGCTCAGAATGACAAAAGAATGTAGCCCTTTACATAGCCCTTCTCCCCTTGTCTATAGGAGGGACGCAAGCTATTTTAAAAGGCCCAATTGTTGATTTAGATGTTCACAAATTTCACAGATTTTGACTATCACAAATGTTATGATATATTTGGTAAAGTAATAAAGAAAGTTAAATATTTTGGGGGAGATTATAACAGATTATACCAATATATGGACATATTATAAAGTATGAAAAGGCTTATTCATAAACATGCTTATTTCTGCATATCATCATATTTGTATGTTTTATTATAATTGTACTGTTTACTAGATCATATAGGTTGAAAAGTGTTTTATTCTCAGACATAAATAATAGTTCCAGGTGAAAGTAAAAGTTCATAGCTTTCTATTACATTAATAAAATCTTTCCTTCTTGTTAGATAGATGACTAAAGCCATAGCGAATCAGTGCAAACCGGCTGTCAGCTCAACTTTTAAGATGAATGCACTAGCTGTGGGTTGCTCTGGATGGGAGTGTCAGCTGAATGACAAAATTATAATGTAAATGTAGTGATATGTATATTTATGTATTTAATCTGTTTGGTTGTTCCCTGTTTGGACTCCAGGAAGATTAGCCGCAACTAATTGGGGATCCTAATAAAATACTATTAAACGTTTTGTTTGCATTACATTTGTGCACAAACTGAAATTATTAGTGGCTGAACTTTCCCTCACCTCAGAATTCATTTAGATTACGCAGCTATCTTAATTTATTATTTGCAAATACTTAAAATTGTGCATGCCACAAGCAGGTCTGCAATGTACACAATGTATAGTGGAACAATCGAGCAACACAGCTATAATGTATGTGCCCATAGAGAAATTTACATTTCTAACATAAGTATTACAATTATAGATCACCAGTTTTAAAGAACACTGAACTGCACCTCGACCTGGAAAAGGTAATCAACACCTACACCAGCTAAAACTGATGTTAAGATCCTTCAAAACTGTCTAAATGATAATGTTCTATATTTTGCTTTTCAATCAGAAAGGAGCAGCTGAGCGGAAACGAGGCTGCATCCAGCACAGAAATGAACAAGCTAAGATAATGTTGGGAGAGAGGTTCAACGACGAAGTTGTGAAAAAGGTTCGTTTTTATGTACACATCACAAAGCTAGAGTCACATGACTTGGACTCGAGTCTGAAACATTAACTTGAGACTTGACTTGGAATAATCAAGAATAATCATTGTCTGATTACAGGAGCCTCACGACTCAGGACTCGACTTTGACTTGAGACTGATGACTTGACATTATCTGGCCAGGTTTTGTAACGTTTTGTCACTCATTTTGTGGCACAGAGTCTATGTGGATTACTCTCCATGCATCCAGAGACAGTAGGCGTCATCCTTGCAAAAATAACTGTAACAGATTGGCTAGTGAAACGCACACTCTGTACTCTGATTGGACTAGAAAACTGTCAATCAACACAGGTCGGGTGAGCTAGCAAACAGATTGCTGATTTTCTGTACAGCTATAGGATCAGGTGCATGGTTTTCTTTGTTCCTATTTCCCGGTTTATGTCAGAGTTCTGTGTGTCTGTGTCATATGTCTGTCATTTTTGTTGTGAGTAATAGGAGTGCGTGCCTCAATGCCCATAGAAATATACTACGTGACCTGTGCTCCACGCGTTTGAGCCAGAACATTGAATAAGAGAAAATTATTGTTCCACGTATGCATGGTGTTGAAATATCAAGAATAATCATTGTCTGATTAAGATTTATATACCATTGTAACAATGGATGTGGAAATGGCCTTTTACATTGTAGATCCAGTTTATCAGTTGTAATTGCCAATTGGGTAATTGTATGGTCTTGGGGGCCAAGTGCTTATATTTTGTAGGCCTACCTGTTTGAGCTCCTGTTAGACACATGCATTTGGTTTCTCAAGGGGAGGCTGTACAGTTGTGGCCTCTACCTGTGTCTGTTCAGATAGGACAGGTTAAGCCTGATGCAGAGGCTATTTATTTTGGGCTATTACCCATGGACATTTGGTAAATCTACTTGTATATTTTGTATGATATTGCTCTTTCACCATTGGATCACCAAGACCTGTAAATAAATCTACACTCTGAGCACGTCAACCTGCCTTGCCTTCTGCTGATTTCATGCCCTTTAAGACTGCTAATAAAAATGTGTTGTGGACAAAATAATGAAAAGGGTTGTCTGGCAGTGTCAGTAAATAGACACAGATTTGTAGTTGAACAATCATTTTTTACTTTACTCGAGACTTGGCTACGTTTGACTTGACTTACTCATAGAATGTCCGACTTGGACTTGACCAAAATCTTGACCCGTTCTACTTGGGACTCGACTTGAGACTCAGACCTGGTGACTTGAGACTTGCTTGTGACTTGAATAACTGTGACTTGGACTCATGCTCACCAAAACACCCTCAACTGTGTAAACTCTAAGAGAAACATTTGAGTACATTCGTATTGACTAGACACCAAACTACCTCATGGTGTTGTTTACAGCTGCTCCCAATAATATTACTTGGTAAATTGTGCTGCACTAAAGCATTAATACCATCTGGCTTGTGTTATTATTTATTTCTTCATAAGTCTTCATAAAGAATTCATATAGGCTTCATAATCACTGCATAAATGGGTCACAAATAATCTATAATGTATTTTATGCTCTATAAAAAATGAATAATTGTGAACATATAAATTGGTCACACAGTTACGCCACATTATGAATCTTTATAGAGCGTGATATACGGTTGTAGATGATGTGTAGAATCTACATAGTGCTTTATGAAGCGGACCAATTTCTCTTCACGAAAAAACGTCATGTTACATTTAAAATAACACTAAAAACATCACCCATAAGGAGATACATCCAAATCTGATATGATTATACACAAACCAACACAGATTCGTAATACTAATTACATACAATGTTATATATATATATAAAATACATTACAATACTTATACAGTTTGTCACATTCTTCACTCCTCTTCAGTTGCCTTAAATATTTGAGAAGGAATCTGTATTAAGCTATAATCATGTTATTTGTCCATGATTTGTCTGCCCTTGGACTCATTATACAAAAGATACATTTCAATTATAAACTTTAGATCCGATAGGAAAATAGTCATTCTATCCACTTTGCAAAAACTTTTGGCACTCATCTTTTTAAATTTACACCAAGTCTTAAACTTTTTACTTGCTGTTGTTAATAATTAACACTATCGATTAAAATGCAGTTTGTAAAATTGACATTCAAGTAAGACATAAGCTGGGCTACTTGATCCCAAAAGTTTCCCAAGCTTTTACATTAAATAAACATATGCTCTGTATCTTCTGATAATAAACAAAAACCGGTGCAAGACTCCATTTATAAACCGTTGACATATTCGGTAGGTAATTATGACCCTTTTCTTTCTGAAGAGAGTTTCAATGTTTGTTGTCGCCACACTCTACCGAAGTTGATATTTGTTTGATCAGATAACACCCTCTTCCAGTTATTCTGCATAAATTATATATATATATATTTTATTATCAATAGATTGTCCTACAACTATTTCCTGTTTGCACAATATCTAATGAATTGTTGGTGCCACATCCTATTGTAGTATTGCTATCATTGTGCAATAAAATACAACTTTATGGAATGGCATTTCAAATTGTAAGTAATTCAGAAATCCAGTTTCTTGTATCTTGAAGCTTTGTGGTCCCTTATTACTCGCTGCATTAGTGTCAGAAATAAGATACTGTGCCTTACCATGATTGTGGTGTAATCAAAAGTGCAGATGGAGGCGCTAAGGGGGTTGAAAGACTGTAGTGATAGTGTGGCATTAACAACATTGTGTACAGATCTGCTATCTTAATTTGATCACTGTTGTGAGAGAATTATCCTGGAAATGTCGATTTCCTTGTGTATTTAAGGTTTAAAAAGGCTTCCAAAGTTGTAATTTCCACTTTAAAATATGAGACAAGATTTTCCCAAACAAAACATCTATCAAACACTATAAAAAATGTATATGAATTATAATCCACATTATAGTTCACATTTACTGTTGCTGTATGATTTTGTTGCCATTTGAGAGAAACTGGTCAAATTAACATAGCAGATCTGTATATATGATTCAAAGTCAAGCTTACTTTAAATGTTTTTTTACTGCATTATCCTGACTTTGTAAGTCACCCTGCAGTTCAACCTTCTTCAACTTCTTAGGGACAGCCCCCTTTTTTGAATTTTCACCTAAATTACATACCCAAATCTAACTGCCTGTAGCTCAGGCCCTGAAGCAAGGATATGCATATTCTTGGTACCATTTGAAAGGAAACACTTTGAGGTTTGGAAATGGGAATTGAATGTAGGATAATACACTGCTCAAAAAAATAAAGGGAACACTAAAATAACACATCCTAGATCTGAATGAATGAAATATTCTTATTAAATACCTTTTTCTTTACATAGTTGAATGTGCTGACAACAAAATCACACAAAAATGATCAATGGAAATCAAATGTATCAACCCATGGAGGTCTGGATTTGGAGTCACACTCAAAATTAAAGTGGAAAACCACACTACAGGCTGATCCAACTTTGATGTAATGTCCTTAAAACAAGTCAAAATGAGGTTCAGTAGTGTGTGTGGCCTCCACGTGCCTGTATGACCTCCCTACAACGCCGGGGCATGCTCCTGATGAGGTGGCGGATGGTCTCATGAGGGATCTACTCCCAGACCTGGACTAAAGCGAGACATGATGTCCCAGATGTGCTCAATTGGATTCAGGACTGGGGAACGGGCGGGCCAGTCCATAGCATCAATGCCTTCCTCTTGCAGGAACTGCTGACACACTCCAGCCACATGAGGTCTAGCATTGTCTTGCATTAGGAGGAACCCAGGGCCAACCGCACCAGCATATGGTCTCACAAGGGGATCTGAGGATCTGGTCTGAGGATCTCATCTCGGTACCTAATGGCAGTCAGGCTACCTCTGGCGAGCACATGGAGGGCTGTGCGGCCCCCCAAAGAAATGCCACCCCACACCATGACTGACCCACCGCCAAACCGGTCATGCTGGAGGATGTTGCAGGCAGCAGAACGTTCTCCACGGTGTCTCCAGACACTGTCACGTCTGTCACATGTGCTCAGTGTGAACCTGCTTTCATCTGTGAAGAGCACAGGGTGCCAGTGGCGAATTTGCCAATCTTGGTGTTCTCTGGCAAATGCCAAACGTCCTGCACGGTGTTGGGCTGTAAGCACAACCCCCACCTGTGGACGTCGGGCCCTCATACCACCCTCATGGAATCTGTTTCTGACCGTTTGAGCAGACACATGCACATTTGTGGCCTGCTGGAGGTCATTTTGCAGGGCTCTGGCAGTGCTCCTCCTGCTCCTCCTTGCACAAAGGTGGAGGTAGCGGTCCTGCTGCTGGGTTGTTGCCCTCCTACGGCCTCCTCCATGTCTCCTGATGTACTGGCCTGTCTCCTGGTAGTGCCTCCATACTCTGGACACTACGCTGACAGACACAGCAAACCTTCTTACCACAGCTCGCATTGATGTGCCATCCTGGATGAGCTGCACTACCTGAGCCACTTGTGTGGGTTGTAGACTCCGTCTCATGCTACCAGAACCACTCCTTTATTGGGAGTGGATATCCTTATCATTTTTGTCCAAAAGGAAAAGGCTAGCAGCTACATTTTACAACATATACATGGTTTCCAGATAGTCAAATAGCTGGGCTTTACGGGACTATCTAGCTAGCTTTGTTTGACCCCGATTGGTGCTAATATGACAAAGATACAGTTGTTCAAGTGATGGCTGCCTGCTTCATCGGCATGCCATGAAGGCGTCGCTCTCTGACCAAATATGGTGTCCTATAGGATATACTACACCCCTAATGAAATAGGGAAGTCTTGTTACCTTCTAGGATTCTCTGAGTAATAGATACAAACGTGATTTGACCTGTTGAAACAACGTTAGGGTGAGATTTTCACAGGTTCCTTTCTTTGCAAATTGAACGAGTGGAAATACAAAATTGATTGTGCATGTTATACAGACCTTTTAACCTCTAGTAACTCCCTATCCCGGGTCCGGGAGCGTAATCATCGACTGACACTAATTAGCATAACGCAACGGACATAAATATTCCTAGAAAATATTCCTATTCATGAAAATCACAAGTGAAATATATTGAGACACAGCTTAGCCTTTTGTTAATCACCCTGTCATCTCAGAATTTCAAAATATGCTTTACAGCCAAAGCTAGACAAGCATTTGTGTAAGTTTATCGATAGCCTAGCATAGCATTTTGTCCAGCTAGCAGCAGGTAACTTGGTCACAGAAATCAGAAAAGCAATCAAATTAAATAGTTTACCTTTGATGAGCTTTGGATGTTTTCACTCACGAGACTCCCAGTTAGATAGCCAATGTTCCTTTTTTCCAAAAATATTATTTTTGTAGGCGAAATAGCTCCGTTTGTTCTTCACGTTTGGCTAAGAAATCGCCTGGAAATTGCAGTCACGAAAACGCCAAAAAATATTCAAAATTAGCTCCATAATATCGACAGAAACATGGCAAACGTTGTTTATTATCAATCCTCAAGGTGTTTTTCAAATATCTATTCGATAATATATCCACCGGGACAATTGGTTTTCAGTAGGACCGATTGGAATAATGGCTACCTCTGTATTTTACGCTAGAATCACTCTGAGAGCCATCAGGTGACCACTTGCGCAATGTAGCCGCTTACGGTTATTCTTCAACATAAATGCGTAAAACTACGTCACAATGCTGTACGGAGAATACGGAGAAAAAGTAATCTGGTTGATAGCCCATTCATTTGCTCAATAGGGACGCATTGGAACGCAGAGCTTTCAAAAGATGAGTCACTTCCGGATTGGATTTTTCTCAGGCTTTCGCCTGCAATATCAGTTCTGTTATACTCACAGACAATATTTTTACAGTTTTGGAAACTTTAGAGTGTTTTCTATCCTATGCTGTCAATTATATGCATATTCTAGCATCTTGTCCTGACAAAATATCCCGTTTACTACGGGAACGTTATTTTTCCAAAAATGAAAATACTGCCCCCTAGTCACAAAAGGCTAAGGATATGAAAAAATATTTTATCTAACAAAACAACACTTCATGTTATCTCTGGGACCCTTTGGATGATAAATCAGAGCAAGATTTCAGCATGTAAGTACACATTTCACCTTCAGAGGTGAATTTATCGAACCTATCATGGTGAAAAAGTGTTTTGTTGTTAGGAGCTCTCCTCAAACAATAGCATGGCATTTTTTTCGCAGTAATAGCTACTGTAAATTGGACAGTGCAGTTATATTAACAATAATTTATGTTTTCAGCAGATATTTGTTGTTTCTCTAAAATCTGCGATCTTGACATAACGCGCTGCATGAATTACAACTGTTCTGTTGACGGAACACCGATCCTTGCTCTTCCACTCATTCACCAACACCTCAAGGCCTCAGGATCATCAAACTTCTGATACTCATACAGCACATTTGGTGTGATAGGATTTGTGAACCACTATAAAAAAAATGTTTAAGATAATTATTGAGTTTTAAAGGCCTTTCAAATAGAAATGACAAAATACTCAAAAGTAATTGAAAAACTGTTTTTCAACGGCATGTAACAGAAATACAGCCCATCTCTTACTGCATTAGTGTAATGTGTAAATTGTTCTTACCCATCTATTAAATAAACCTCAGTCAGATCTTTCTAATGTTTTAAATAAGAACATCTACTCCATTCTATCAAATGCCTTGTGTTTTGTGTATAAGCGAGGCTGTGCTGTAGACATGGGTACGAGGCGAATCCGAGCTACTGTATTTCAAAGCCTAATATGGAAAATATAATTTATAATTTATTTATTTTTCTCATACAACTCTTCCAGAAACCTTTCATTCAAATGGAAAAGATCTTCCAAGTGTTTACAGTGAGTGCTGAGGAATTTCAGAATGATGAGAATCCCATTCTGGAACAAGAACAGACAGGTAAGATAAGTGTTGACATGAAAGGCGTTCAGCAAGACAAACACCATTGTTATCAAAAAAAAAGCTAAGAAATTCAATTTATTTTCTGTAACCATGAACATTGGCTAACAGTAGCTAACAGTCTGAGAAGGATGTGAGTAACAACGAACGTAACTGTTTTGGGTCTAAACTGCCACTACAAATAATAATGTGATGATTGAATCTTTTATTACATGTAGTAAGAACAGCAAAATCATTTTCAAGTTGAACATTGTCGCTAAAATTCCACAGTAACCCCTACAAAAATGAGCTATTTGCGACTTCACCGTAATATTTTTGCATGTTCATTCAACCCATTCAACTGAAATTGTTGAACTCACCTATGCTATTGAGCCTTTACAAATTGACAACAATACTGTTTGAGCTGTGATTAATCTCTCTTGGACAAGTAACATAAATAGTACTAGCACTTGTTGACCGACTGTGGGATGTGATGAATAACAAGGAACTTTGTTCCAGTATGCAGATTTTTCATCACTGATCATATGTACAAATCACAATTTCACAGGAGCTCTCATCTTCTGAATTTGAAACTTGCCTGGAAATGGTGGATAGTTTCCATTTAGGGGGGTTGACACATCACTAGTCTTCATAGTATACTCTTACAGAAAAAAACACATGATTTCACATGTGGAAAATCCCATGAAAATGTTATTTCACATGTGAAATTATATGAAACCATCAAATTACAGCGTGCCATGTAAAGGCACGGGGACGAAGACCAAACAAACACGTGTAGAAAATACAGGGTTTGAAACCCAACAAAAGAGCGAGCAGTACCTTGAATATATACACAAGCGCACAATGATACCACACGGGATGAGATCCATAATCATCTGAGCAATACACGTGGCACGAAAGCCATAACACAGCACAGGTACTCACACGCACCAACGGACATTGGAACAATAATCGACATCCCAATGGTGAAACAAAGGGCACATTTATACAAATACCATCAGTGGGAATGGGGACCAGGTGTGTGTAATGACACAGTTCCGGAGGGATCTGTGACAATCTTTCACATGTGGATATGGGGATTTTCACGTGATCACATAAACTTTCACATGTTGATTCAAAATTTCACATGATGCTCTGCAAATAAAAATGAGCCTGTAGGATGTCCCCAGAAAGTAACAGTATGTACTCTACCTACAACTTTGTTACCTGAGGCTAGGGTTTCAGAGACGGACAAACAGATCTTGAATATCTTATTGTATAACAACTTTTTTCACTAATGTTGCAGAGATACCACAACTCAAACAAGTTCTGGAGGATATGAATGAGAGACACTCAAAGACTGCAGTTAAAGACTATATATCTGGAGTCTATGGGATCCTCTCTTTGATCAAAGCGGCCAACTCCAACGACTCGACGATGGTATGACATGCAAAAATCTATCTAGTGAAAGTAAGTCAAGAATGAATTGTCCTTCTTTGATTTTGTGTCTTAGGTTGAGATGAAATCAAACATGTACCAACTGCTAAAGGATTCACTGGAGGAGCAGCTTTCTACCATCACATCCCTCATGACAAAACATTACAACGACCTTAAAAACTCCTGTCAGAGGGAGTTGCCAATTCAAAAAAATCATGCTTGCAGATTGCCAAGGAGAAAGTAATCACACCAGAGGCAGTGAGTTTAAGCTAACTGAAAATCATGTTTATATACTCTATGTACAGTAGCTAGTTATCTTATCTCTTGTGATACCTATCAAAGCAATTCGGCATGTCTACACTTTGTCAGAGAGTCCCGGCAGAAGGCTAGACATGCTGAAAGCATCAGAGTTTTATGCATGTTGTTCCATTGAACAATTCAATAATTCATATTTTAATTGCAAGAAGAGTGCATTCGTCCTTCTTGTTTTTGATAGAATATGCTAATATTTTTCCATTGTCAAATTCTTTTTAGAGAAAGGATGGCAGAGGATACCATCGTACATTGTCATCTTTATGCAGGAATAAGGGGTTCTGTAGGTCAACAAATGGAGACATCACAGACCTCAACAAAACGTTGGCTGAATCTATGTACGCTGCCATAAATGAGAAATTTGCTGTAATTTTCCCGTAAGTACTATTCTCACAGAGCCAATTATTCTTTCACATTAGTCAATTCATTATCCCTATTTGAATAAAGGACAACTAATGGTGTGGTTATAATTTATTGTTTCAAAGAAATGCTGGAACAACAGGAGAATCAATCTATAAGAAGATCTGCAACTTCAGCATCATCTCAGACAACATGGCCAAGGAGTGGGAGAACACCCCCATGTCTCTGTATCTGATGTTTCTCACCACCGAGGTATAGTGGTATGATTTGTCATTGGCACTCTGCAAGCATGATATATTTGACTAGATTGTGTAATTTTCCTGAAGGAAATGTTGTGCTTGCTTTAGCTTTCCAAAAGTATTTTTATGGTAGTAGAAAAGCCAATGTGTTTTAGTAGAAGTAGTGACTGTATTTGTAGTAGTCGGGTAGCTTTTAGTGGAATGCAACAGAGGTTGCCAACCTTTGTTGCTTGGAGCGTGTTTATGGCTTTGTAAGCTTCTTACTGTAACTACAATGGTTGTAATGGGTCCTAGGTGTAGCTGGTGTAGAGAGTCAGGCGCAGGACTGCAGATATGAGTAATCAACGTACTTTTACTCAAACTGTCAAATATACAAAGTAACAAATACATGCACACCATGACAGACTGAAAATACAACAAACAATCACTCACAAAAAACATGGGGGAACAGAGGGTTAAATAATGAACCAGTAATTGTGGGATTGAAATCAGGTGTGTAAAACAAAGACAAAACAAATGGAAAATGTAAAGTGGATCGGCGGTGGCTAGAAGGCCGGTGATGTCGACCGCTGAACGCCGCCCAAACAAGGAGAGGGACTGACTTCGGCGGAAGTCCTGACAATGGTGCTCTCACAGTGAAAAGTTTAGCTACTATCATAATGTCAGGCATTATCCAGTCCATTGAATCAGCATGTGTTGTGGGTGTGACTTTTCACCAAGATGCTACAGCGAGTAAGAGAAATTAGCTGCACCTAGTTAATTGATTACCCTATCCAGTGTGCAGGGAATTTTGGGGAATATGCCATGGCCCAGCTGCCCGCTAGCAAACTCACTTTAGTAAATTCAGTGGTAGTTGAAATAGCCTAGTGATTGTAGCGTAGTAGTAGTAGTAGTAGTAGCAGTAGTAGAAGTAGGAGTAGTACTTATTTAATTTATTTAACTGTCATGCTGGTATAAAGGATTTGGAGACAGGCGCAGGAATACATAATCTGAGTTTTTAATACACCCAAAACAAACACGTGTAGAAACACTGGGATGTACCCAAACAAAAGAGCAAGGGTAAACCTCTTAGAACGACACGGGACGAGACCCGTAATACACACTGCACAAAACACGCAGCACAGAAGCCAAGACAACGCATAGGTACTCACACGACCAACGGACATGGGAACAATAATCGACAGCCCAATGGGGAAACAAGGGCACATTAATACAAATACAATCAGTGAGGAATTGTAACCAGATGTGCATATGACACAGTTCAGTGCAGCCTAGGAAGGCCGGTGACATCGACCTCCGGAACTGGTGGACAGAATGAGCAGCAGTACTGGGGATTCATGACATTACCTTTCTTTAACTAGACAAGTTAGTTGAGAAGAAATTCTTATTTGCAACGACGGCAGAGCCACATCAAAAACACTGAACAAATTTTGAATGCAAATCTGGAGTGTTGGTCCCATGTTTCATGAGCTGAAATAAAAGATAACAGAAATGTTCCATATGCCAAAATGCTTACTTTGCCCAAAATGTTGTGCATACATTTGTTTAATGAGCATTTTCTCCTTTGGCCAAGATAATCCATCCACTTGACAGGTGTGGAATATCAAGAAGCTGATTAAACAGCATGATACTTACACAGGTGTGCTTTTTGCTGGGGACAATAAAAGGCCACATTAAAATGTGCAGTTTTGTCACATAACACAATGCCACAGATATGTCAGTTTTGAGGGAGCGTAGAATTGGCATGCTGACTGCAGGAATGTCCACCACAGCTGTCGCCAGAGAATTTGATGTTAATTTCTCTACCTTAAGCCAACGTCGTTTTTGAGAATTTGGCAGTACGTCCAACCATTCTCACAACTGCAGACCACATGTATGGCGTTGTAATTTCAGAGCAATTTCCTGATGTCAACGTTGTGAACAGAGTGCCCATGGTGGCGGTGGGGTTATGGTATGGGCAGATATAAGCTACGGACAACAATACAATTGCATTTTATCAATTGCAATTTGAATGCGCCGAGATACCGTGACGAGATTCTGACTACCATCACGCTACCATCACCTCATGTTTCAGCATGATGATGCACGGCCCCATGTCGCAAGGATCTCTACACAATTCCTGGAAGCTGAAAATGTCCTATTTCTTCACCAGACATGTCACCCATGAGCATGTCTGGGATGAGCTGAATCAAAGTGTACAAACAGCATGTTCCAGTTCCTGCCAATATCCAGCAACTTCGCACAGCCATTGAAGAGGAGTGGGACGACATCATTCCACAGGTCACAATCAACAGCCTGATCAACACAATGCGAAGGAGATGTGTCGCGTTGCATGACGCAAATGGACATCACAGCCACCAAATACTGTGGACCAACCGATACATATCTGTATTCCCTGTCATGTGTGAAATCTATAGATTAGGATTTCAATTGACAACATTTCCATTATATGAACTGTAACTCAGTAAAATCTCTGAAATTGTTGCATGTTGGGTTTGTTTCATTCAGTATAGTTGATAGAATTTCAATTAAAAGTCAAAATTACTACAAATATATTTTCACAATGAGTGAGACATAAGGTACATTGTAACGGCGTTCTTCGTTTGTTGAGAGATAGTCGGAACCGAAATGCAGCGTGGTGGTTACTCATGTCTTTAATAAGAAAACGGCGATACATGAAATAACTAAATAAATACCAAAAAACAACAAACGGAACGTGAAACTTATTACAGCCTATCTGGTGAACACTACACAGAGACAGGAACAATCACCCACGAAAGACAAAGCGAAGCTCAAGCTACCTAAATACGGTTCCCAATCAGAGGCAACGAGAATCACCTGACAGCTGATTGAGAACCGCCTCAGGCAGCCAAGCCTATACAACACCCCTAATCAGCCGCGATCCCAAATACTACAAACCCCAATACGAAAATACAATAACATAAACCCCTGTCACACCCTGGCCTGACCAAAATATATAACGAAAACACAAAACACTAAGACCAAGGCGTGACAGTAATAAGTAACATTTTACATCAAGTTCTTAAACATGTCATATTTTTGTGATTATAAGTATAGCGACATTGTTGTTACATAGGACTTGTGACTTGTGTGTGTACAGTAGTAACAAAAACATTCAGCTCATTACTATGCAATTAAAATGAAATTACCACAGTACTATGTAACAGCATGCTAATAAATGTTTGTCCAAAAGTAATTTGTTTTATTACACAGGAACAATAATAGTTTAATGTTAAGTGAGAATGCTATAGATTTAAATTTGAGGTGGGGTTTTGCCAAGCTTACTTTAAACAGTTGAGCAGTAGTGGGCCAAAGTCAGAAATATGGAAACTTCTAGAGTGGTCTTGCTAAAGCAAGGCACATAAATTATAAGAGAGAAATGTGCCTGAATAAAATATCTTCTCCATCCCAAAGGAAAATTTTTTGAAGGATAAACTAAAACGAGATGTCCTCCTGAGGAAGAAAGTGATTTATGAATCTCTGACTGACGAAGTCCAGATCATAATGTGCCCATGTTATGAGGGTGAGTCACCAGTTTGATTATAATGAACGAAGAATCTTTAGACAGCAAGATTTTAATAAAGGTAATAACGAACCTTCTAATTACGTATTTGATTATTTAAACCTAGCTGTGATTACCTAATTTCAATCTATGTTTTTTATTTTAGATGTCATTATGACTATTGTATGAAGAGGATAATACATGCACTGAGTGTAGAAGACAGTTCCATGCTCTTTTCATGACATAGAATGACGAGGTGAATGCTATGATCCTTTATTGGTGTCACTTGTTAAATCCACTTCAATCAGTGTAGATGAAGGGGAGGAGACAGGTTAAAGAAGGATTTTTAAGCCTTGAGAAAATTGAGTCATGACTGTTCCATTCAGGGTGAATGGGCAAGACAAAATATTTAAGTGCCTTTGAACAGGGTATGGTAGTAGGTGCAAGGCACACCGGTTTGAGTGTGTATTAAGAATGGTCCACCACTCAAAGGACATCCAGCCAACTTGACACAACTGTAGGAAACATTGGAGTCAACCTTTGTCCAGAATCCCTGTGGAACTTTTTCAACACCTTGTAGAGTCCATGTCCTGATTAATTGAGGCTCTTGTTCCTAATGTTTTGTACACTCAGTGTATGTACCATGTATAATAGATTATCTCATGTTCACAAACAACAATTATTGTGTGTTTTAAGAGGCTTCAAAGATATCTGGAAAGGGAACCTTGAAGAAGACTCAGGAACTCCTGGTCAAGCACATCGACTCATCGAAAAACCCCATGTTTGACAATGCTCAGAAAAGATGTTGGAAGGTTTTGAGAACCTGAGGGTTAGTTGCTTTTATTGCACCATTAAAATTATAAATAAACTAGTATAAATCAATAGCAAAAAGACATGAAATAGTGATCAGACTACATTTGATGTGTTATAGGAATACATTGAGCAGACGCTGAGAACCGAACTACTGGAGTCATTGAAGCGGTCCCTGAAGACACCTAACAGTTTATCTCTCCCAGGTAAATGACAGATTGCTCTATTCTTATGTTAGCCCTGTTGTGTTCTATATCCCCTACCTGACTTCTGACTGAAGGTTATGCTTGTGATTTACTTCAGATGTCAGTGAGCAGTTGGAAAACATGGAGACCTACAAGATGTTGGCTCTAAGAGAGCGCACAAGCCAAATCTGACTGTTGAGAAGAGTCATAAAGCAGAAGTAGTGACATGATGGTAAACCATTCAAAACCCTTGGCTATAAAATGTATCACATTTTCAGTAGCTTATTTATCAGTAGTTGTTCGTATCAGAAGTTTTGCTGTAGTTATTAATGTTATGTTTGCTGACGTGATGAACGTGGGTATAAGCAGGATAAACATTTAGGGTCTATCAGTGCTCTGATAAAAATGCAGCTTGTGCTGAAGAAGCACCATGATGCTCAGAGAACTCATAGCTCCTAGGTTTTGATTCCTTACACATTTTATGCTCAATGTGTTGATCCTTTACATATTCTATACTCAATGTGTTTATCCCTGCCATATTCTATACTCAATGTGTTGATCCCTGACATATTCTATACTCAATGTGTTGATCCCTTACATATTCTATACTCAATGTGTTGATCCCTGACATATTCTATACTCAATGTGTTGATCCCTTACATATTCTATACTCAATGTGTTGATCCCTGACATATTCTATACTCAATGTGTTGATCCCTGACATATTCTATACTCAATGTGTTGATCCCTACATATTCTATACTCAATGTGTTGATCCCTGACATATTCTATACTCAATGTGTTGATCCTTACATATTCTATACTCATGTGTTGATCCCTGACATATTCTATACTCAATGTGTTGATCCCTGACATATTCTATACTCATTGTGTTGATCCCTTACATATTCTATACTCAATGTGTTGATCCCTGACATATTCTATACTCAATGTGTTGATCCCTTACATATTCTATACTCAATGTGTTGATCCCTGACATATTCTATACTCAATGTGTTTATCCCTGACATATTCTATACTCAATGTGTTTATCCCTGACATATTCTATACTCAATGTGTTGATCCCTGACATATTCTATACTCAATGTGTTGATCCCTGACATATTCTATACTCAATGTAAACAAATAAATTGGTATTATTTTGTTGGGTAACTGATCGGCACTCAGAACTCATTAAGAGGTGGCTTCTATCTTCAATATAATCATTCATTCAGAAGGTTAAACACAAAATGGTGCAGTTTGAGGCCATGTGGTGGAGAGTGATGTGGGCGCTGGAGATGGGGGTGTGAGCAGATGGGTCTGGGCACATGTTATGTAGTTGTCGTTTGTATGTGTATGTTTGGTATTGTTTATAAAGATAAAATAAAATGACAAGCTTGCAACGCGCATCTGTTTATTCATTATGAATAGGATTTATTTGATTTATTTTGTTTAGAATCTTCCTTGTAACCACAATGTCACGAATAATTGAACACACACAACACTTGGTCAAAACATTTCTTTATTGAAGACGATTATAAATAATGTTGGTACTAATTTATTTTGATCCAAAGCCACAAATGAGTGAGTCACTCAGCTTTATGCCAACAAATATAGCTTTATGCTGTGAAATAACCTACTAAATAGGCCAAGCCTAAACGAATATATTAAGTTGCCTAAATAAACTAGTGCATTACATAAATACGTGAAGTAGCTTAATAAGTGAAGTAGAAGGACCCCTTGTTTCAGAAAATCACTTTATAGAGAGGCAATCACACTTTCACACTGTAGTAAATAAAGCCAGTTCGTTATTTAGAATGATTTCTTTCTGTTTTTAGAGACAAATGTTGCAGTCAATTAAACTCATTTTTCAACCACTCCTCAAATGTATTGTTAACAAACTATAGTTTTGGCAAATCTGTTATAACACCTACTTTGTGCATGACACAAGTCATTTTTCCAACAATTGTTTACAGACAAATTATTTTACTTATAATTTACTGCATCACAAATCCAGTAGGTCATAAGTTGACATACACTAAGTTGACTGCTTTTAAACAGCTTGTACAAATCCAGAAAATGATGTCATGGCTTTAGAAGCTTCTGATAGGCTTGACATCATTTGAATCAATTGGAGGTGTATTTGTGGATGTATTTCAAAGCCTACATTCAAACTCAGTGCCTCTTTGCTTGACATCATTGGGAAATCAAAAGAAATCAGCCAAGACCTCAGAAAAAAAATTGGAGACCTCCACAAGACTGGTTCATCCTTGGGAGCAATTTCCAAACACCTGAAGGTACCACGTTCATCTGTACAAACAATGTACCCAAGTTTAAACACCATGGGACCCCGCAGCCATCATACCACTTAGGAAGGAGACGCATTCTGTCTCCTAGAGATTAACGTAATTTGGTGAGAAAAGTGCAAATCAATCCCAGAACAACACCAAAGGACCTTGTGAAGATGCTGGAGTTAACAGGTACAAAAGTATCTATATCCACAGTAAAACGAGTCCTATATCGAAGGCCGCTTAGCAAGGAAGAACCCACTGCTCCTAAACCGCCATAAAAAAGCCAGACTACGGTTTGCAACTGCACATGGTGAAAAAGATTGTACTTTTTGGAGAAATGTCCTCTGGTCTGATGAAACAACAATAGAACTGTTTGGCCATAATGACCATTGTTATGTTTGGAGGAAAAAGGGGGAGGCTTGCAAGCCGATGAATCAAGTTGTAGGGGTGCATTGCTGCAGGAGGGACTGGTGCACTTCACAAAATAGATGGCATCATGAGGCGAGAAAATTATGTGTATATATTGAAGCAACATCTCAAGACCTCAGTCAGGAAGTTAAAGTTTGGTCACAAATGGGTCTTCCAAATGGACAATGACCCCAAGCATACTTCCAAAGTTGTGGCAAAATGGCTTAAGGACAATAAAGTCAAGGTATTGGAGTGGCCATCACAAAGCCTTGACCTCAATCCTATAGAAAATGTGTGGGCAGAACTGAAAAATCTTGTGCGAGCAAGGAGGCCTACAAACCTGACTCAGTTACACCAGCTCTGCCAGGAGGAATGGGCCAAAATTCACCCAACTTATTGTGGGAAGCTTGTGGAAGGCTACCCGGAACGTTTGACCCAAGTTAAACAATTTAAAGGCAATGCTACCAAATACTAATTGAGTGTATGTAAACTTCTGACCCACTGGGAATGTGATGAAAGAAATAATAGAAGAAAATAAATCATTCTCTCTACTATTGATTCAGACATTTCACATTCTTAAAATATAGTGATTTCTTTCTGTTTTTAGAGACAAATGTTGCAGTCAATTAAACTCGTTTTTCAACCACTCCTCAAATTTATTGTTAACAAACTATAGTTTTGGCAAGTTTTGACCTAAAACAGGGAATATTTACTAGGATTAAATGTCAGGAATTGTGAAAAACTGAGTTTAAATGTATTTGGCTAAGGTGTATGTAAACCTCAGACTTCAACTGTAGCTAGCTAGCAGCAATTATGCAGTAATTATCTTAGCAAAAGACTGCACAGCAGTGTTCAAACCTGAGGAATATATCAACTGTTCATAATAGTATAAAGATCTATGGAATTATACAGTATAACATACTGTATTTAACAATCCATTGGGTGGTATGTGCCCTGGACAGAGAGAATTGGACAGCACCATCAGAGGGAGATTAGAGGGGGGGCTGAACATAGGCTGATAGAAACATCAGGGGTAATGGAGTGAGGAACCTGTTATCCAAGGGAGTTCTGCTTCTTCAGGATGTCTACTTTATTTATTTAACCTTTATTACCTATGCAAGTCAGTTAAGAACAAATTCTAATTTTCAATGACAGCCTAGGAACAGTGGGTTACCTGCCTTGTTCAGGAGCAGATCGACAGATTTGTACCATGGCAGCTCAGGGATTGGAACTTGCAACCTTTCAGTTATTAGCCCAACGCTCTATCCACTAGGCTACCCTGCTACCCCTAAGCACCTCACTCTGTCCTCAGGGGTCTTTCTGTACCAAAGTGTGAAAAATAAATGTGAAAAAATTGTAGACAGTAAGAGATGTGAAGTATAAGAGACCGTAAGAGATGTGAAGTATAAGAGACAGTAAGAGATGTGAAGTATAAAACACAGTAGTTGATGTGAATTATAGAAGATAGTAAGAGATGTGAATTATAGAAGATAGTAAGAGATGTGAAGTATAGGAGATGGTACGAGATGTGAAGTATAGGAGATAGTAAGAGATGTGAAGTGTCATGACGTTGCCCTCTTTGGGTGTGGCGAGCCCCATCCCCCCCTCCCTGCCTCCCCCTTTCCTCCTTCAACTAGGCTGCTGTGGTCAGAGAGACGTCGTAAATTCCTGAGGTTCTCCTCATGGACACACAGTATAGAGAGAGTAAATGTTCATAGAGAACAGGAGAATTTCTTCCACCTCACAGAACTCGAGGTCCGAACAAAATTTCATGTTCCCGGAGAAAGTATAGAAGATCGGTGAAGAATCCAGCTACGAACTGGTCCATTTCTTACAACTTGGGGAAGCTAATGGGAGACGGTGTGGCCACATTACCATAACGCTGTTTATATAATAGTCTCAGATATGAGGTTTACATCTAATTGTTGTATAAGATTAATGAGTGAGTATGATACTGTTAACACAATTTTACAATGTGATTTTGGACTCAAAAAGGGAATTGGAGTTAACTAAATCAAAGGACCGCCCCTGAGCCCAGGGTCAGGCGTCCTGGGACAGCCCCTTTTCTGCAATTCCGAATAAAACCCGACTTTGAGAAATTATCACCAGACCATGTTTTTCTCCATTAGGAGAGGACAAGGGTTTTAGACCATTGCTGAATCTTTTCAACCATACCACGTGGTTACACTCTTAGACTATCGATACCGACAGAAGAAGAACAAGTGTTTGATATTAATTACTAGTCTGCAGCTAGGAATTCGGTATCATTGAACGACAACCCCCGAAACATCCATTCTATAATAAATTAATGAATGTCACTTTGAACTATCCCCTCTAACCAAGACACAGAGAGAGAGAGAGAGAGAGAGAGAGAGAGAGAGAGAGAGAGGACGAAACTCTCCAAAATAAACAAACTTTTCACCAGCGATCAAGACGACACACTGAGCGTAAATATAAAAATTGATTGCAATTGTTCCCGAATGAGTGAGCGTTCATGTGCAAAGGATTAGCATTTCAATTGTTATAATTATCACTCTGTAGTGACTTCTTCGTCAACCCCCATTTCCCTTTTGTCTAACAAGCCACGATGACGGTTTAGCCCACTAGGGCACATTCCCCTGTCATTTCTTGTAACCTCATTTACCTTGTTTGTCTATGCATTTCTGTGAATTACTTAGTTAGTAATAAATAAATGATTTAAGACAATTGATGTATGGATGACTCATAGTGAAGACTGGGTTCGTGCAGATAACCAACAATTTACGATGTTTGGAATGAGACTAACGTGAGGTAAAGTAAATCATTCATTAATTCGAAGACTAATTGATCAAATAAAATATCTGAAAAGTTTGTAATCTGAATATTTTTTCTTAGTGCCCCGACTTCCTAGTTAATTACAGTTACACGATTAATCAGTTGATCGCGTAATACTAATTACAGAGAATCTTTGATAAAAACTTTAAGTCTTCAATTTAATGATAGTAAAGACACGACACCACACGACCTGCTAAGTAAGATATGTGAAGTATAGGAGACTGTAAGAGATGTGAAGTATAAAACACAGTAGTTGATGTGAATTATAGAAGATAGTAAGAGATGTGAAGTATAGGAAACAGTCAGAGATGTGAAGTATAGGAAACAGTCAGAGATGTGAAGTATAGGAAACAGTCAAGCTGTGAAGTATAGGAGCCAGTCAGAGATGTGACATAAAGGAGACAGTCAGAGATGTGAAGTACAGGAGCCAGTCAGAGATGTGACATAAAGGAGACAGTCAGAGATGTGAAGTACAGGAGCAAGTCAGGGATGTGAAATAAAGGAGACAGTCAGAGATGTGAAGTACGGGAGCCAGTCAGAGATTTGACGTAAAGGAGGGCAGTAAGAGATGTGAAGTACAGGAGCAAGTCAGGGATGTGACGTAAAGGAGGCAGTAAGAGATGTGAAGTATAGGAGACAGTAAGATATTTGAAGTATAAAAGACAGTACAATATGTGAAGTATAGGAGAGAGCTGGTGATGTGAATTATAGGTGACAGTAAGATATGTGAAGAAAGGAGACAGTAGGTGATATGAATTACAGGAGACAGTAAGAGATGTGAAGTATAGAAGACAGTAAGAGATGTGAAGTATAGGAGACAGTACAATATGTGAAGTATAGGAGAGAGCTGGTGATGTGAAGTATAGGAGACAGTAAGAGATGTGAAGTATAGGAGACAGTAAGAGATGTGAAGTATAGGAGACAGTAAGAGATGTGAAGTACAGGAACCAGTAGGTTATGTGAACTATAGGAGACAGTAAGCGATGTGAACTATAGAAGACATATTGTCAGCCAATTGTGTCAACAGTTCGGTCTGTATTTTATTGAATAATTTGCACATGAAAAAGACAATACAATATGAAGATGAGAATTAAAGGACAAAGAAATGTACAAGTGCAGGAGAGGTAGAAAACTAAAACAGTAATATTTCCCAATGCTTCAACCCAATGACATCTACCTAGGTGGTTTGTGTGTGTTAGTGAGAGGTTGCCTGGGTAGCTGTGTTTTGCACTGGGTGAAAGTTGATTGCATTTGTTTTGGAACTGGGCTGCCTCCGGGAGTGAGTCAGGTTCACAGTTCAAAGCCCATGGTGAAGTCGGCTCAAAACAAAAGTGACGTAATTAAGCATGTGGAGTGACGCGTATGATTCTGTGTATTCACATGCAAAGGAAATTGCTTTTGATTAAAAAAAATGCTTTATCTGCATTCCCAATGAAAACTAGTTTAAAATGTAACATATGTTATGGAAGAGATGTATATTTCTGTACAATGCACAATGCTGCCTTGTTGACGACATGAACGAGCGGCACAGATTACTGTTCGATTTGAGGAGGCTTTTGTCCAGTCACGTGCCCCACGGCTCGCCCATGATAAGTGCGAAACTCAGAGGCTAAATGCTGTGTGTGATTATGATTAGTACAGTCAGATGCATATACCTAGTGAAAGTCTACACACTTTTGAACAGTCTTCACATTTTGATGCCTTAAAATTCAATCGAAAATATCAGAAAATGTAGAACATTTCTCAAATGAATTACAAATAAAAATATGAATATGCATAATGTCTTCACACCCCAGAGTAAATGCTGTGGGATTATTTTAAATAAATGGTCATTGCCCCCATTACTAAATAGCAGAATAAAAATACATTTTCCAGAATGCATTAGATCAAACACTTCTGAATGACAGAACTTTAAAACCAAATCCTCTTTGCATTGTACAGTCCCTCCAGGATTCTGCGATCGCATAATTCAATGCAAAATCAACCAATCAGCGCATATTATGCGAGAGAAACACAATTTTTACCAATCCCAGCACTTTTAGCGCATAAAAGGGGTCCAATCAAAAGCGGGTTCGTAATTTGACCAATTACTGCAGCTGTTACCTGTGGAAAAAGGCCTAATCTAACTACACGTTTAAAAATATTTTTAAAAAATATATATATAATATATTTAATCCAACTACACATCAACAAGTTTTTTCACCCTGTCCTGTCAGCGTATTCAGATGTCAAGATGATTGTGCTAGAACACAATAGAAAGTCGACAATCAACAGTCACTTCAAATCAGCAAACCATATGAGAATGTCAGAACAGTTCCCATAGCAGCGGCAGATCACCATGACTGAAGTGGTAGAAGGGAAGACCGTGGGAAGGGTTAGTGGCGTTTTACTCAAACTTTTACTCCGCTAACCTTAGTAGGGTAGGTGGCACTCTGCTCTCCCAGTCTGTCTATGGAGAGCGCTGCTCAGAGCACTGAGTGCAATTGTCAGCTTTATCCATTTTAAACTCTCTGTAAAACTTCATACGGATCACGAAAGCACCATCTGTCTGGATTATTTTTTAGAAATGGTAATACTGTTTTAAAAGCACATATCAACCACAATACTCTATTTTAACGTTTTCTGTTCTTTATATCCCTTTACAACCCTTTCAGAAAAAAATCACAATCTCAAGTATTTTGAAGACAATTATGCGAAAGGAATATTGATCCTCAAATTGAAATCGATTGATCAGCTTTGAATCTATTAGTTTTTTTTGGAGAGAGAGAGAGTGTGAGGGGGAATGGGAGGTGCATCTCGTGGTTGATAGCAAGCCCCATGCCCTGATGGAGAGATGTGTGAGAGTGAATGTGTGAGTGGATTATGAACCACGGATATATTTTATCTAATGAATTGGGGCAATTGTTAATTTTCAGATTTGTGAAGATTGGGTCGCACTTGCACAGCAGTCAACATGCCCTGTTTCAGAAGTGATCACCCCTCAACGAGGCAGTTTCTGAAGGAGAAAGTCAACAATGGAAGTGCCATCCCTGGATATCACCAGTTACAGGAAAACTTGGGAGATATCTACTTGAAGGTGAAGTGAAGAACTCCAAGCAACCATCTTGCAGGGAAGCCAGTGACAATCATCTTTGATGAAACTCCAGATGTTGAAGTAAGATGTCTTACTAAACATCCTTATCGCACCACTTGAAAAGGATACCTCTGGGAGAATTCTTGCCTACCTTGCAGAGACAGTGTTTCTGGAGCAGTGCAACCATTCAACAGTTTCCATGGCGGTTTGTCAAATGTCTACAAGACTACAATATCTCCAATGATGACGAATTCATTGTCTTTGACCACAGACAATGCTGCGTACATGAAAGCCTACAAAGCTGCACTTCAGTCATTGTTTCCCAACTCTCTGCACATGACATGCATGGCTCACATCATGAATCTGATAGGGAGTGCTTTCCGCTAACCTTTTGATCACTGAACGCATTCATGCTAGTTTTTCGCAGATGTTTTACTAGGCAGGGGGCACGCAAGATAAGATACCTTACCTTCCTCACCACCAAACTGGCAGGACGGAAGAGAGCAACTATGGATCCCAATTCATGTGCAAGATGCTGGAACTCATGGTTCTCAGCAGTGCAGTACCCACTCGTACACACTTTTTCAGTTCTGCCCCAAATTTTCTATGGATTGAGTCAGGGCTTTGTGATGGCCAGCTCCAATACCTTAACTTTGTTGTCCTTAGCCATTTTGCAACAACTTTTGAAGTATGCTTGAGGTCACCATTTTTTTCTGAGGTCTTGGCTGATTCTTTTGATTTTCCCATAATGTCAAGCAAAAGAGGCACTGAGTTTGAAGGTAGGCCTTGAAATACATCGACAGGTACACCTCCAATTGACTCAAACATTATGCCAATTAGCCTATCAGAAGCTTCTAAACCATGACATCATTTTCTGGAATTTTCCCAAGCTGAAAGGCACAGTCAACTTAGTGAATGTAAACTTCTGACTGACTGGAATGTGATAAAGTGAATTATAAGTGAAATAATCTGTCTGTAAACAATTGTTGGAAAAAAATTACTTGTGTCATGCACAAAGGAGATGTCCTAACCGACTTGCCAAAACTATAGTTTGTTAACAATACATTTGTGGAGTGGTTGAAAAAACAAGTTTTAATGACTTCAACCTAAGTGTATGTAAACATCCGACTTCAACTGTACGTCTACAATTGCTTAAGTCATTGTCATTTATATCATTGTAATTATGCAGAAAGACGTGATGTAATTTCACAGTGAATATAAGTAATATTTCCTATGTTCCTCTTTTTATTCCTGTCACTCACAGGTGTGTGGCCAAAGTGCACCACAGTCTGTAGAGAATCTCCATGAGAGTCAAAGAGCAGGTTCTGCCGCTGTAGATTCAGCTGAACATCATGACAGACAAGTGCAAAGTCATCCTGCAGCTTCTCGACATCTCTAGAGCAGACGCCCCGTGACAACAAAGATCTTTCAGTATTTAGAGGGACTTGCAGATTGAACATTGCAGCCAACAAAGAACTACAGTATGAAGCTTGTTCACACTGCTTTGACACAGTTGATGACTTGCCCTTTGCTGTGAAAACCAAACTCTTGATTCATACAGCAATGCAGAGGAAAAACTTCCAAAGTACATGTCAGATGGTCAGCCTGCCATGGAGTTCCTCCAAGAAGTTAGGGTGTTTGATCCACGTCACATTGCGTGTCCAGCTTCACGCTATTTCCAGGCTTCAGTAAGTACCGAGAGATGAACCCGATGCATACTTCACCAATGTAGGACCAGCACCATGAGAGCCACAGTGAGTGGGGTGGTGGATTTGGATATCTTCCTGGGATGGACTTCAAGAGAGACTTCCTGTGCTGAACATTCTGACCAAACACTACAAAGATGCCATCTCAAACTCTGGCTGATGCTGAGCGAAGCAAACAGTATCTACAGCTTGTGTTGTCCAGCTGTAGGCGATAAACCTCTAACAACAACTTACGAGCCTTGGTCTTCATGTACCACTACCAACGACTCCGCAGTGGAGGAATTGATAAGGAGGAGGATAGGGAGGATGAAATGGATAATTACATTGAGATATAGGCCTAGATGAGCTAGGCCCTTGGTCACCCCCCACCTCTTGTTATGTTCAGAAAAATAACTGTGCTTGTTCAAAAAAAAGAAACAGCACAAAAGAGCACTTTGTCTCTAATTGTTTTCATGGAAGATGAACTAGAGATATAATGTGTCTTAATTGCAGATTGGACCCCAGGTGTTTCTTTTGTCCTAGTTTAATCTTTTTGAAAACCGAGGAATGCCTGTTGTTGGAACTCTGAGGTAGCTTCCAGACATTTTTTTTGTTTTGTTCAGAAAAAGAACTGTTTGTTCTGGACAATTAACAAAATTGAGCACTTTAAATGTTAATTGTTTTTGTATGATGTATTCTGCTTAAAATAGTCCTAAAACTGAGCACATATTAATTTGTATTGCTTTATACGAAATTAATGTGAAAGATAATTGCAAAATGTTTAGCAGAATTTCAGAAAAGCTGCCACAAAATGAAGCATTTTTGGCAGAATAAATCACTTTTTTTCCCGCTAAATCCTGGAGGGACTGATTGTATAACAAACTGAGATAGAATCTGCTTGTTGGCTGCTGATCAGACTTAAGCAAGCACTTCTGTGCTGTTGATATTGATGTAACTTGTTATGTAGCTTTGTAATTGATCATACTCTTTTTGTTTTTAATTGCATTGAGTATGATGGGTCAATCTTGCCAACTTGCCATCTCACAGTCTAAGAGGACCACAATGGAAAGAAGCGTTCAGGGTTTATTGTGTTTTTATCCTCGATAATGTTTCATGAATGTAATGTTGTCTGGACACCGGTGCCCCCGCACTTTGACACATTAACTCTGTACCATTACCCACTGTATATAGCCCCACTATTGTTATTTACTGCTGCTCTATAATGTTAGTGCTTGCAGGAAAAGTTATTGCATTATCCCCCAGCCCTTGTTTCTGGGAAGGATACAAGTGTATTCTCCATAACAATTGATCCTACACTTTTGATTTAGCAGAATCGAGAGTGAGAGTAAAAGGTGGCCAAAACGTGGTCTGTGTGTGTGGTTGTGTAGGGGATCAGTGGTATGTCAGACGACTGGACAGGTTTCTAATGTTTCAGAGGCTACTGATGCACAACTATCATACTGGCACACAACAAATACTACTGAGATACATCTGGGTCTAAGGAGATGACCATGTAGTGTTTGACATGATGTATTAGTTTATGACCTGTACACGACGCAATGTATGTGCTATACTTTTAGCTGTACTGGTTTCTCTGCTCAGAATCAGCTCACAAATGAAGATTCTCACACTGCTGTACAGTTGGCAATACTTTACTTACATGGTTATACATCCTTTACAATGTATTTTCATCCAGAAGAACCAAGTAAATACTACTTATCATAGTGTGGAATTACTGGGTGTACTCCTCAGTTGGTTAACTAGGAGAACAAGCAGATGGCAGATCAAGTTGAACCAGACAACAGGGTTTTATTGCCCTCTTAATACAGGCTAAAGAAGGTTAGCAGGGCAGATCAAAACAATAAACACTATGGCTCACTATAGCTAGCTAACTTGGTAGAACGTGTTAAGAGTGGAGGCTCTCCCTTTCAGTCCAGTTTATATTCTTCCCATCACTCTCTTCCCGCTCAAATCCCATTCATCAGTGGCCTGAGCTGGGGGGACTCCTTCACCTATGATTTCACCATTAGCCATAAGAAAACAGTTATGGAAAAGTACATTGACAGGATAAATATGATCCAAAGGTGAAAGTACAATAGTACAATTGAGCTGTTGCTGCAATAAAAAGGACAGGTGTGTTCTCCCCTGGATCCTAAAGTACTTTGATTTAAAAGTCTTAAAAGTCATAGAGGTGTGTTGTATGAATGTAATTCCAACATTTAGTTATTTAAATATATATATATATTGCAAAAGAAAAAGACAAAACCATATGATGAGAATTGAAAGACAAATGAAAAGTGCATGTGCAGGAGAGAAAAAAATGAGTACAACTAAAAGTTGCATGTAATGAGGTTGGGCACTGATGTTGGGCAATTAGGCCTGGCTCTCAGTCGGCGTTCCAATTCCTCCCAAAGGTGTTGGGTGGGGTTAAGGTCAGAGCTCTGTGCAGGCCAGTCAAGTTCTTCCACACTGATCTCGATAAACCATTTCTGAACCTCGCTTTGTGCACAGGGGCATTGTCAGGCTGAAACAGGAAAGGGCCTTCCCAAAACTTTTGCCACAAAGTTGGAAACACAGAAACGTCTAGAATGTCATTGTATGCTGCAACATTAAGATTACCCTTCACTGCAACAAAGGGGCCTAGCCCGAAACATGAAAAACAGCCCCAGACCTTTATTCCTCCTCCACCAAACTTTACAGTTGGCACTATGCATTGGGGCAGGTAGAGTTCTCCTGGCATCCACCAAACCCAGATTTGTCCGTCGGACTGCCAAATGGTGAAGCATGATTCATCACCCCAGAGAGTGTGTTTCCACTGCTCCAGAGTCTAATGACGGTGAGCTACAAATCACATCGGCTCACTGTCTCTTAGATCAAAGGTGGGTCCATCTGCTTCGTTCCCAAAGTGGGGTCTCCCTGAGATCTAAGTAGGGATCCCTCGTGCACGATTTACCTATGTTGTCAGGAGCAGTCACCAAGTGAAGATTTAGATCACATCCTCGTCTCCAAATGTGGTGGTTAATTTTTTTACTATCAAATGACAAGTGTCTGTCCCTCCGACTCCAAACTGGAACCATATAGAACAGAAACATTAACTCATGCTCTGGAATGTTCCTTAGGTCTAGCTCTCTCTCTCTCGAGAAAGCTCCTCTCTCTCTCTCTCTCTCTCATCTCTTCTCTCGAGAGGAGAGAGAGAGAGATAGCCGAGAGAGAGAAGAAGAAAAAGAGAAAGATAGGAGAGGGGAGATGTCTCGAGAAAGGAAAGGGAGAGGAGAGAGATCTAGATAGAGGGAGAGATATACATAGAGAGAGCTTAGTGATCTCTATCTATCTCTATATCTATCTCTATACTATCTCTCTCTCTAATCTCTATATCTCTCTCTCTATAATCTACTGTATTTAGCTATGACAGAGTTTAAAGGTGAGGTGTGACTGATTAGTACATACATTAGGAGTGACTTTACTTGAAACCACTTGTTCCTTTGTATTATATTTCTTACAGTAGGTACTGTATGTTTGCAACTGTTGTTAAGGGAATGTTGTCCATGCTCAACATTTCACAAGACTGGAAATAAACACTTTATTGAAAATGATGATCCCAAAGGTTCTCTTCTTCTTGTTAAGTTATGAAAAGTGTGTTATTACATTGTGTTGTAAAAACTCTGTTCACTTCTACATCCTCATAACTTCATGTCCAGTTTCATGTTTATCTTCTCTTGTATTTCAACATTTGTCTGTGGACTTTATCCTTCTGAATGTTAATACACAACTAACTGCATACTTAAATTTGAGAAAGTGGCCTCCAAAGTTTCTGCACTAATTTCCACATCTGCCCGTCAGAACTTCTTATTACCCGTTTATTTAGAATAGATACACTATTTACAGATACAGTATGATAACTATTTTATATACTATCTCTAATGGTGCCGGTGTGGTATAATTGTCTTGTATCGTGTCATTTTGTCCCTACCGAAGTAGAAAAACTGCTAAATAACTTCCAGTTTTGGCAACACATTATTATTATGTTTAAAAACACTCAATAAAAGATGCAAGAAAGATATTTTCTTAAATGATCAGAAAAATAACTTTTGCCGCTAAAACCATTCACTGGAAACATGACATTTTTTACATGATCATGTTACATCCAAGAAATTTGTGTAGTTGAATAAGCCAAAGTTATTGTATGACAGGATGTTGTATTAGTTTAAATGAGTTTAAGCACTATTGTTCAATCACAGTAATATACTGAGCAAGGCCATTCTATCTTATAGAGGGGAAATTAGGGTTAACTACCACACTGAGGTGTTTTTTTGTAGCTAGAATAGGAAAACAAGTCAGAACAAGTTAAAGAGCAGCAACACCCATCCTGCTGTACTCCTTTACCCAACGCCACATACATTGTTCAGTATGTTTGTTTGCTGTAGAGAGGTGAGTAAGTAGCACAGAATACATTTGTAGAAGATTGCCTTTGAGGTAAAGTATCAGCATATTTTTGTTTGAACTTTCCAACATTTCACGGTAAACTCTTAGTCAATGTGGGCTCATAAACTCTTTAAACTCTGATCAATGTGGGCTATTTACAGGAAAGACAATTAGTTGGTCATTTAATTTCCTCATGAAATAGGTTTCTGAAACAGCTTAGAAATGCCTGAAAATGGTTTAAATAAGCATCATTAAAATAAATGATATTAAACGAGGGTTACCAAGGGTTTTGATTCAGATTTGTAAGGTGATAATTGAATGCTAACATTACGCAAATGAGATAAGGAAAAGTAATGTAAGAGATTTCTTTCTTTCAAATCAGTGGCAGCATGAATTAAGTTAGCTTGAATAGTAGCAGAATGACTGAGTGATGTTTTACAGATATTACAAATCTATCTAAATATAAAAAAACAACCTTTTTAAAATGGCCAAATCACCTTTAAGTAAGGTCAAACTGAATATCGAGTTTGATTTCAGTGGATTTAGTTGATTTGGCCATGAAGTATTTAGTAGAATAGAGATGGTTTCGCCAATCACTACCAATGATTATTAGCTAAATGACCAGTTTTCCAGTCCCATCAACTGTTTTCACGGTGAGGAATATACTAAATCAAATCAAACTTTATTTGTCATTTGCACCGAATACAACAGGTAGACCTTACAGTGAAATGTTTTATTCATTCATTTATGTTATATGACCTGTATTTAACCAGCTCATTGAGATTTAACTCTATTTTTCAAGAGCGTCTTGGCCAAGATAGGCAGCACCAAGTCATTACCAAAATGACAGACAAACAAACTGAAAAACTACAAGTATCTGTACATGTCGGTAGAGTTAAAGTGACACGCATAGATAAACAGAGAGTAGCAACAGTGTAAAAAAAGGGGGGGGTGCAAATAGTCTGGGTAGCCATTTGATTAGCTATTCAGGAGTCTTATGGCTTGGGGGTAGAAGCTATTAAAAGTCTTTGGAACTAGACTTGACGCTCCGGTACCGCTTGCTGTGCGGTAACAGAGAGAACAGTCTATGACTAGGGTAGATGGAGTCTTTGACAATTTTTAGGCCTTCCTCTGACACCAACTGGTATAGAGGTCCTGGATGGCAGGAAGCTTGGGCCCCAGTGATGTACTGGGCCGTACGCACTACCCTCTAGTGCCTTGCAGTTGGAGGGCTGAGCAATTGCCGTACCAGGCAGTGATGCAACCAGTCAGATGCTCTCGATGAGCAGCTGTAGAACTTTTTGAGGATCTGAGGGCCCATGCCAAATATTTTCAGTCTCCCGAGGGGAATATCTTTGTCGTGCCCTGTTCAAGACTGTCTTGGTGTTTTGGACCATGATAATTTGTTGGTGATGTGGACACCAAGGAACTTGAAGATCTCAGACTGCTCCACTTCAGCCCCATCGATGAGAATGGGGGCGTGCTCGGTCCTCCTTTTCCTGTAGTCCATAATCATCTCCTTTGTCTTGAAGTTGTTGTCCTGGCACCACACGCCAGGTCTCTGACTCCTCCTTATTGGCTGTCTCGTCTTTGTGGTGATCAGGCCTACACTGTTGTGTCATCAGCAAACTAATGATGGTGTTGGAGTCATGCCTGGCCAGCAGTCATGAGTGAACAGGGAGTACAGGAGGGGAGTGAGCAAGCACTCCTGTTGAGGATCAGTGTGGCGGATGTGTTGTTACCTACCCTTACCACCTTGGGTGGCCCGTCGGGAAGTTTAGGATCCAGAGGGAGGTGTT
>NW_022263806.1:0-42133 GCF_002021735.2 Oncorhynchus kisutch
AACAGACAGAAGGTAGATAGAGAGAGATGGTATGGAGAGAGAAACAGACAGAAGGTAGATAGAGAGAGATTTGTTGGCAGAGAAGAGATAGACAGAGATGGTATGGAGAGAGAAGTAGAGAGACAGAGATGGTATGGAGAGAGAAACAGACAGAAGGTAGATAGAGAGAGATGGTATGAGAGAGAAACAGACAGAGGTAGATAGAGAGAGATGGTATGAGAGAGAAACAGACAGAAGGTAGATAGAGAGAGATGGTATGGAGAGAGAAAAGACAGAAGGTAGATAGAGAGAGATGGTAGGAGAGAGAAACAACAGAAGGTAGATAGAGAGAGATGGTATGGAGAGAAACAGACAGAAGGTAGATAGAGAGAGATGGTATGGAGAGAGAACAGACAGAAGGTAGATAGAGAGAGATGGTATGGAGAGAGAACATACAGAAGAGAAGAGAGAGATGGTATGAGAGAGAACCAGACAAGGTAGATAGAGAGAGATGGTATGGAGAGAAAAGAGAGAGACAGAGATGGTATGGAGAGAGAAACAGACAGAAGGTAGATAGAGAGAGATGGTATGGAGAGAGAAAGAGAGAGACAGAGATGGTATGGAGAGAGAAACAGACAGAAGGTAGATAGAGAGAGATGGTAAGATAGAGAGAAAGAGAGAGACAGAGATGGTATGGAGAGAGAAACAGACAGAGGTAGATAGAGAGAGATGGTATGGAGAGAGAAAGAAGAGACAGAGATTGTATGGAGAGAGAAACAGACAGAAGGTAGATAGAGAGATGGTATGGAGAGAGAAACAGACAGAAGGTGATAGAGAGATGGTATGGAGAGAGAACAGACAGAAGGTAGATAGAGAGAATGGTAGAGAGAGAGAAAGAGAGACAGAGATGGTATGGAGGATAAACAGACAGAAGTAGATAGAGAGAGATGGTATGGAGAGAGAAACAGACAGAAGGTAGATAGAGGAGATGGTATGGAGAGAGAGAGATAGACAGAGATGGTAGGAGAGAGAAAGAGAGAGACAGAGATGGTATGGAGAGAGACAGACAGAAGGTAGATAGAGAGAGATGGTATGGAGAGAGAAACAGACAGAAGGTAGATAGAGAGAGATGGTATGGAGAGAGAAACAGACAGAAGGTAGATAGAGAGAGATGGTATGGAAGAGAAACAGACAGAAGTAGATAGAGAGAGATGGTATGGAGAGAGAAACAGACAGAAGGTAGATAGAGAAGATGGTATGAGAAGAAAAGACAGAAGGTAGATAGAGAGATATGGTATGGAGGAGAAAGTAAGATAGATAGAGATGGTATGGAGAGAGAAACAGACAGAAGGTAGATAGAGAGATGGTATGGAGAGAGAAACAGACAGAAGGTAGATAGAGAGAGATGGTATGGAGAGAACAGACAGAAGGTAGATATAGAGAGATGGTATGGAGAAGAAACAACAGAAGGTAGATGAGAGAGATGGTATGGAGAGAGAAACAGACAGAAGGTAGATAGAGAGAGATGGTAGAGAGAGAGAACAGACAGAAGGTAGATAGAGAGAGATGTATGGAGAGAGAAACAGACAGAAGGTATAGAGATAGATGGTATGGAGAGAGAAACAGACAGAAGTAGATAGAGAGAGATGGTATGGAGAGAGAAGAGAGAGACAGAGAGGTATGGAGGAGAAAAAGAAACAGACAGAAGGTAGATAGAGAGAGATGGTATGAGAGAGAAAGAGAGAGCAGAGATGGTATGGAGAGAGAACAGACAGAAGTAGATAGAGAGAGATGGTAGAGAGAGAGAAGAGAGAGGACAGAGATGGTATGGAGAGAGAACAGACAGAAGGTAGATAGAGAGAGATGGTATGGAGAGAGAAAGAGAGAGACAGAGATGGTATGGAGAGAGAAACAGACAGAAGGTAGATAGAGAGAGATGGTATGGATAGAGAAAGAGAGATACAGAGATGAGGGAGAGAGAAGAGAGATAGACAGAGATGGTATGGAGAGAGAAAGAAGAGACAGAGATGGTATGGAGAGAGAAACAGACAGAAGGTAGATAGAGAGAGATGGTATGGAGAGAGAACAGACAGAAGGTAGATAGAGAGATGGTAGAGAGAGAGAAAGTATAGATAAGAGATGGTATGGAGAGAGAAACAGACAGAAGGTAGATAGAGAGAGATGGTATGGAGAGAGAGAGAGATAGACAGAGATGGTATGGAGAGAGAAAAGAGAGAGACAGAGATGGTATGGAGAGAGAAAACAGACAGAAGGTAGATAGAGAGAGATGGTATGGAGAGAGAGAAACAGACAGAAGGTAGATAGAGAGAGATGGTATGGAGAGAGAAACAGACAGAAGGTAGATAGAGAGAGATGGTATGAGAGAGAAACAGACAGAAGGTAGATAGAGAGAGATGTATGGAGAGAGAGAGAGATAGACAGAGATGGTATGGAGAGAGAAAGAGAGAGACAGAGATGGTATGAGAGAGAAACAGACAGAAGGTAGATAGAGAGAGATGGTATGGAGAGAGAAACAGACAGAAGGTAGATAGAGAGAGATGGTATGGAGAGAGAAACAGACAGAAGGTAGATAGAGAGAGATGGTATGGAGAGAGAAACAGACAGAAGGTAGATAGAGAGAGATGGTATGGAGAGAGAAACAGACAGAAGGTAGATAGAGAGAGATGGTATGGAGAGAGAAACAGACAGAAGGTAGATAGAGAGAGATGGTATGGAGAGAGAAGGTAGATAGACAGAGATGGTATGGAGAGAGAAACAGACAGAAGGTAGATAGAGAGAGATGGTATGGAGAGAGAAACAGACAGAAGTAGATAGAGAGAGATGGTATGGAGAGAGAAACAGACAGAAGGTAGATAGAGAGAGATGGTATGGAGAGAGAAACAGACAGAAGGTAGATAGAGAGAGATGGTATGGAGAGAGAAACAGACAGAAGGTAGATAGAGAGAGATGGTAGAGAGAGAGAAACAGACAGAAGGTAGATAGAGAGAGATGGTATGGAAGAGAAACAGACAGAAGGTAGATAGAGAGAGATGGTATGGAGAGAGAAACAGACAGAAGGTAGATAGAGAGAGATGGTATGGAGAGAGAAAGAGAGAGAGAGACAGAGATGGTATGGAGAGAGAAACAGACAGAAGGTAGATAGAGAGAGATGGTATGGAGAGAGAAAGAGAGACAGAGATGGTATGGAGAGAGAAACAGACAGAAGGTAGATAGAGAGAGATGGTAGAGAGAGAGAAAGAGAGAGACAGAGATGGTATGGAGAGAGAAACAGACAGAAGGTAGATAGAGAGAGATGGTATGGAGAGAGAAAGAGAGAGACAGAGATGGTATGGAGAGAGAAACAGACAGAAGGTAGATAGAGAGAGATGGTATGGAGAGAGAAAGAGAGAGACAGAGATTGTAGGGAGAGAGAGAAGAGAGATAGACAGAGATGGTATGGAGAGAGAAGAGAGAGACAGAGATGGTATGGAGAGAGAAACAGACAGAAGGTAGATAGAGAGAGATGGTATGGAGAGAGAAACAGACAGAAGGTAGATAGAGAGAGATGGTAGAGAGAGAGAAAGAGAGAGACAGAGATGGTATGGAGAGAGAAACAGACAGAAGGTAGATAGAGAGAGATGGTATGGAGAGAGAGAGAGATAGACAGAGATGGTATGGAGAGAGAAAGAGAGAGACAGAGATGGTATGGAGAGAGAAACAGACAGAAGGTAGATAGAGAGAGATGGTATGGAGAGAGAAACAGACAGAAGGTAGATAGAGAGAGATGGTATGGAGAGAGAAACAGACAGAAGGTAGATAGAGAGAGATGGTATGGAGAGAGAAACAGACAGAAGGTAGATAGAGAGAGATGGTATGGAGAGAGAAACAGACAGAAGGTAGATAGAGAGAGATGGTATGGAGAGAGAAACAGACAGAAGGTAGATAGAGAGAGATGGTATGGAGAGAGAAACAGACAGAAGGTAGATAGAGAGAGATGGTAGAGAGAGAGAAAGACAGAAGGTAGATAGAGAGAGATGGTATGGAGAGAGAAACAGACAGAAGGTAGATAGAGAGAGATGGTATGGAGAGAGAAACAGACAGAAGGTAGATAGAGAGAGATGGTATGGAGAGAGAAAGAGAGAGACAGAGATGGTATGGAGAGAGAAACAGACAGAAGGTAGATAGAGAGAGATGGTATGGAGAGAGAAAGAGAGAGACAGAGATGGTATGGAGAGAGAAACAGACAGAAGGTAGATAGAGAGAGATGGTAGAGAGAGAGAGATAGAAGACAGAGATGGTATGGAGAGAGAAACAGACAAAGGTAGACAGATAGAGAGAGATGGTATGGAGAGAGAAAGAGAGAGACAGAGATGGTATGGAGAGAGAAACAGACAGAAGGTAGATAGAGAGAGATGGTATGGAGAGAGAAAGAGAGAGACAGAGATTGTATGGAGAGAGAAAGAGGATAGACAGAGATGGTATGGAGAGAGAAAGAGAGAGACAGAGATGGTATGGAGAGAGAAACAGACAGAAGGTAGATAGAGAGAGATGGTATGGAGAGAGAAACAGACAGAAGGTAGATAGAGAGAGATGGTAGAGAGAGAGAAAGAGAGAGACAGAGATGGTATGGAGAGAGAAACAGACAGAAGGTAGATAGAGAGAGATGGTATGGAGAGAGAGAGAGATAGACAGAGATGGTATGGAGAGAGAAAGAGAGAGACAGAGATGGTATGGAGAGAGAAACAGACAGAAGGTAGATAGAGAGAGATGGTATGGAGAGAGAAACAGACAGAAGGTAGATAGAGAGAGATGGTATGGAGAGAGAAACAGACAGAAGGTAGATAGAGAGAGATGGTATGGAGAGAGAAACAGACAGAAGGTAGATAGAGAGAGATGGTATGGAGAGAGAAAGAGAGAGACAGAGATGGTATGGAGAGAGAAACAGACAGAAGGTAGATAGAGAGAGATGGTATGGAGAGAGAAAGAGAGAGACAGAGATGGTATGGAGAGAGAAACAGACAGAAGGTAGATAGAGAGAGATGGTAGAGAGAGAGAAAGAGAGACAGAGATGGTATGGAGAGAGAAACAGACAGAAGGTAGATAGAGAGAGATGGTATGGAGAGAGAAGAGAGAGACAGAGATGGTATGGAGAGAAACAGACAGAAGGTAGATAGAGAGAGATGGTATGGAGAGAGAAACAGACAGAAGGTAGATAGAGAGAGATGGTATGGAGAGAGAACAGACAGAAGGTAGATAGAGAGAGATGGTATGGAGAGAGAAGGTAGATAGACAGAGATGGTATGGAGAGAGAAACAGACAGAAGGTAGATAGAGAGAGATGGTATGGAGAGAGAAACAGACAGAAGGTAGATAGAGAGAGATGGTATGGAGAGAGAAACAGACAGAAGGTAGATAGAGAGAGATGGTATGGAGAGAGAAAGAGAGAGACAGAGATGGTATGGAGAGAGAAACAGACAGAAGGTAGATAGAGAGAGATGGTATGGAGAGAGAAACAGACAGAAGGTAGATAGAGAGAGATGGTAGAGAGAGAAAGAGAGAGACAGAGATGGTATGGAGAGAGAAACAGACAGAAGGTAGATAGAGAGAGATGGTATGGAGAGAGAGAGATAGACAGAGATGGTATGGAGAGAGAAAGAGAGAGACAGAGATGGTATGGAGAGAGAAACAGACAGAAGGTAGATAGAGAGAGATGGTATGGAGAGAGAAACAGACAGAAGGTAGATAGAGAGAGATGGTATGGAGAGAGAAACAGACAGAAGGTAGATAGAGAGAGATGGTATGGAGAGAGAACAGACAGAAGGTAGATAGAGAGAGATGGTATGGAGAGAGAAGGTAGATAGACAGAGATGGTATGGAGAGAGAAACAGACAGAAGGTAGATAGAGAGAGATGGTATGGAGAGAGAAACAGACAGAAGGTAGATAGAGAGAGATGGTATGGAGAGAGAAACAGACAGAAGGTAGATAGAGAGAGATGGTATGGAGAGAGAAACAGACAGAAGGTAGATAGAGAGAGATGGTATGGAGAGAGAACAGACAGAAGGTAGATAGAGAGAGATGGTATGGAGAGAGAAACAGACAGAAGGTAGATAGAGAGAGATGGTAGAGAGAGAGAAACAGACAGAAGGTAGATAGAGAGAGATGGTATGGAGAGAGAAACAGACAGAAGGTAGATAGAGAGAGATGGTATGGAGAGAGAAACAGACAGAAGGTAGATAGAGAGAGATGGTATGGAGAGAGAAACAGACAGAAGGTAGATAGAGAGAGATGGTAGAGAGGAGAAAGAGAGAGACAGAGATGGTATGGAGAGAGAAACAGACAGAAGGTAGATAGAGAGAGATGGTATGGAGAGAGAAACAGACAGAAGGTAGATAGAGAGAGATGGTATGGAGAGAGAGAGAGATAGACAGAGATGGTATGGAGAGAGAAAGAGAGAGACAGAGATGGTATGGAGAGAGAAACAGACAGAAGGTAGATAGAGAGAGATGGTATGGAGAGAGAAACAGACAGAAGGTAGATAGAGAGAGATGGTATGGAGAGAGAAACAGACAGAAGGTAGATAGAGAGAGATGGTATGGAGAGAGAAACAGACAGAAGGTAGATAGAGAGAGATGGTATGGAGAGAGAACAGACAGAAGGTAGATAGAGAGAGATGGTATGGAGAGAGAAACAGACAGAAGGTAGATAGAGAGAGATGGTAGAGAGAGAGAAACAGACAGAAGGTAGATAGAGAGAGATGGTATGGAGAGAGAAACAGACAGAAGGTAGATAGAGAGAGATGGTATGGAGAGAGAAACAGACAGAAGGTAGATAGAGAGAGATGGTATGGAGAGAGAAAGAGAGAGACAGAGATGGTATGGAGAGAGAAACAGACAGAAGGTAGATAGAGAGAGATGGTATGGAGAGAGAAAGAGAGAGACAGAGATGGTATGGAGAGAGAAACAGACAGAAGGTAGATAGAGAGAGATGGTAGAGAGAGAGAAAGAGAGAGACAGAGATGGTATGGAGAGAGAAACAGACAGAAGGTAGATAGAGAGAGATGGTATGGAGAGAGAAAGAGAGAGACAGAGATGGTATGGAGAGAGAAACAGACAGAAGGTAGATAGAGAGAGATGGTATGGAGAGAGAAACAGACAGAAGGTAGATAGAGAGATGGTATGGAGAGAGAAACAGACAGAAGGTAGATAGAGAGAGATGGTATGGAGAGAGAAAGAGAGAGACAGAGATGGTATGGAGAGAGAAACAGACAGAAGGTAGATAGAGAGAGATGGTATGGAGAGAGAAACAGACAGAAGTAGATAGAGAGAGATGGTATGGAGAGAGAGAGAGATAGACAGAGATGGTATGGAGAGAGAAAGAGAGAGACAGAGATGGTATGGAGAGAGAAACAGACAGAAGGTAGATAGAGAGAGATGGTATGGAGAGAGAAACAGACAGAAGGTAGATAGAGAGAGATGGTATGGAGAGAGAACAGACAGAAGGTAGATAGAGAGAGATGGTATGGAGAGAGAAACAGACAGAAGGTAGATAGAGAGAGATGGTATGGAGAGAGAAACAGACAGAAGGTAGAGAGAGAGATGGTATGGAGAGAGAAACAGACAGAAGGTAGATAGAGAGAGATGGTATGGAGAGAGAAGGTAGATAGAGAGAGATGGTATGGAGAGAGAAACAGACAGAAGGTAGATAGAGAGAGATGGTATGGAGAGAGAAACAGACAGAAGGTAGATAGAGAGAGATGGTAGAGAGAGAGAAGAGAGAGACAGAGATGGTATGGAGAGAGAAACAGACAGAAGGTAGATAGAGAGAGATGGTATGGAGAGAGAGAGAGATAGACAGAGATGGTATGGAGAGAGAAAGAGAGAGACAGAGATGGTATGGAGAGAGAAACAGACAGAAGGTAGATAGAGAGAGATGGTATGGAGAGAGAAACAGACAGAAGGTAGATAGAGAGAGATGGTATGGAGCTGTCTCTTATACACATCTAGAAACAGACAGAAGGTAGATAGAGAGAGATGGTATGGAGAGAGAAACAGACAGAAGGTAGATAGAGAGAGATGGTATGGAGAGAGAAAGAGAGAGACAGAGATGGTATGGAGAGAGAAACAGACAGAAGGTAGATAGAGAGAGATGGTATGGAGAGAGAAAGAGAGAGACAGAGATGGTATGGAGAGAGAAACAGACAGAAGGTAGATAGAGAGAGATGGTATGGAGAGAGAGAGAGATAGACAGAGATGGTATGGAGAGAGAAAAGAGAGACAGAGATGGTATGGAGAGAGAAACAGACAGAAGGTAGATAGAGAGAGATGGTATGGAGAGAGAAACAGACAGAAGGTAGATAGAGAGAGATGGTATGGAGAGAGAAACAGACAGAAGGTAGATAGAGAGAGATGGTATGGAGAGAGAAACAGACAGAAGGTAGATAGAGAGAGATGGTATGGAGAGAGAGAGATAGACAGAGATGGTATGGAGAGAGAAAGAGAGAGACAGAGATGGTATGGAGAGAGAAACAGACAGAAGGTAGATAGAGAGAGATGGTATGGAGAGAGAAACAGACAGAAGGTAGATAGAGAGAGATGGTATGGAGAGAGAAACAGACAGAAGGTAGATAGAGAGAGATGGTATGGAGAGAGAAACAGACAGAAGGTAGATAGAGAGAGATGGTATGGAGAGAGAAACAGACAGAAGGTAGATAGAGAGAGATGGTATGGAGAGAGAAACAGACAGAAGGTAGATAGAGAGAGATGGTATGGAGAGAGAAGGTAGATAGACAGAGATGGTATGGAGAGAGAAACAGACAGAAGGTAGATAGAGAGAGATGGTATGGAGAGAGAAACAGACAGAAGGTAGATAGAGAGAGATGGTATGGAGAGAGAAACAGACAGAAGGTAGATAGAGAGAGATGGTATGGAGAGAGAAACAGACAGAAGGTAGATAGAGAGAGATGGTATGGAGAGAGAAACAGACAGAAGGTAGATAGAGAGAGATGGTAGAGAGAGAGAAACAGACAGAAGGTAGATAGAGAGAGATGGTATGGAGAGAGAAACAGACAGAAGGTAGATAGAGAGAGATGGTATGGAGAGAGAAACAGACAGAAGGTAGATAGAGAGAGATGGTATGGAGAGAGAAAGAGAGAGAGACAGAGATGGTATGGAGAGAGAAACAGACAGAAGGTAGATAGAGAGAGATGGTATGGAGAGAGAAAGAGAGAGACAGAGATGGTATGGAGAGAGAAACAGACAGAAGGTAGATAGAGAGAGATGGTAGAGAGAGAGAAAGAGAGAGACAGAGATGGTATGGAGAGAGAAACAGACAGAAGGTAGATAGAGAGAGATGGTATGGAGAGAGAAAGAGAGAGACAGAGATGGTATGGAGAGAGAAACAGACAGAAGGTAGATAGAGAGAGATGGTATGGAGAGAGAAAGAGAGAGACAGAGATTGTAGGGAGAGAGAAAGAGAGATAGACAGAGATGGTATGGAGAGAGAAAGAGAGAGACAGAGATGGTATGGAGAGAGAAACAGACAGAAGGTAGATAGAGAGAGATGGTATGGAGAGAGAAACAGACAGAAGGTAGATAGAGAGAGATGGTAGAGAGAGAGAAGAGAGAGACAGAGATGGTATGGAGAGAGAAACAGACAGAAGGTAGATAGAGAGAGATGGTATGGAGAGAGAGAGAGATAGACAGAGATGGTATGGAGAGAGAAAGAGAGAGACAGAGATGGTATGGAGAGAGAAACAGACAGAAGGTAGATAGAGAGAGATGGTATGGAGAGAGAAACAGACAGAAGGTAGATAGAGAGAGATGGTATGGAGAGAGAAACAGACAGAAGGTAGATAGAGAGAGATGGTATGGAGAGAGAAACAGACAGAAGGTAGATAGAGAGAGATGGTATGGAGAGAGAAACAGACAGAAGGTAGATAGAGAGAGATGGTATGGAGAGAGAAACAGACAGAAGGTAGATAGAGAGAGATGGTAGAGAGAGAGAAACAGACAGAAGGTAGATAGAGAGAGATGGTATGGAGAGAGAAACAGACAGAAGGTAGATAGAGAGAGATGGTATGGAGAGAGAAACAGACAGAAGGTAGATAGAGAGAGATGGTATGGAGAGAGAAAGAGAGAGACAGAGATGGTATGGAGAGAGAAACAGACAGAAGGTAGATAGAGAGAGATGGTATGGAGAGAGAAAGAGAGAGACAGAGATGGTATGGAGAGAGAAACAGACAGAAGGTAGATAGAGAGAGATGGTAGAGAGAGAGAAAGAGAGAGACAGAGATGGTATGGAGAGAGAAACAGACAGAAGGTAGATAGAGAGAGATGGTATGGAGAGAGAAAGAGAGAGACAGAGATGGTATGGAGAGAGAAACAGACAGAAGGTAGATAGAGAGAGATGGTATGGAGAGAGAAAGAGAGAGACAGAGATTGTAGGGAGAGAGAAAGAGAGATAGACAGAGATGGTATGGAGAGAGAAAGAGAGAGACAGAGATGGTATGGAGAGAGAAACAGACAGAAGGTAGATAGAGAGAGATGGTATGGAGAGAGAAACAGACAGAAGGTAGATAGAGAGAGATGGTAGAGAGAGAGAAAGAGAGAGACAGAGATGGTATGGAGAGAGAAACAGACAGAAGGTAGATAGAGAGAGATGGTATGGAGAGAGAGAGAGATAGACAGAGATGGTATGGAGAGAGAAAGAGAGAGACAGAGATGGTATGGAGAGAGAAACAGACAGAAGGTAGATAGAGAGAGATGGTATGGAGAGAGAAACAGACAGAAGGTAGATAGAGAGAGATGGTATGGAGAGAGAAACAGACAGAAGGTAGATAGAGAGAGATGGTATGGAGAGAGAAACAGACAGAAGGTAGATAGAGAGAGATGGTATGGAGAGAGAAAGAGAGAGACAGAGATGGTATGGAGAGAGAAACAGACAGAAGGTAGATAGAGAGAGATGGTATGGAGAGAGAAAGAGAGAGACAGAGATGGTATGGAGAGAGAAACAGACAGAAGGTAGATAGAGAGAGATGGTAGAGAGAGAGAGAGAGAGACAGAGATGGTATGGAGAGAGAAACAGACAGAAGGTAGATAGAGAGAGATGGTATGGAGAGAGAAAGAGAGAGACAGAGATGGTATGGAGAGAGAAACAGACAGAAGGTAGATAGAGAGAGATGGTATGGAGAGAGAAACAGACAGAAGGTAGATAGAGAGAGATGGTATGGAGAGAGAGAGAGATAGACAGAGATGGTATGGAGAGAGAAAGAGAGAGACAGAGATGGTATGGAGAGAGAAACAGACAGAAGGTAGATAGAGAGATGGTATGGAGAGAGAAACAGACAGAAGGTAGATAGAGAGAGATGGTATGGAGAGAGAAACAGACAGAAGGTAGATAGAGAGAGATGGTATGGAGAGAGAAACAGACAGAAGGTAGATAGAGAGAGATGGTATGGAGAGAGAGAGAGATAGACAGAGATGGTATGGAGAGAGAAAGAGAGAGACAGAGATGGTATGGAGAGAGAAACAGACAGAAGGTAGATAGAGAGATGGTATGGAGAGAGAAACAGACAGAAGGTAGATAGAGAGAGATGGTATGGAGAGAGAAACAGACAGAAGGTAGATAGAGAGAGATGGTATGGAGAGAGAAACAGACAGAAGGTAGATAGAGAGAGATGGTATGGAGAGAGAAACAGACAGAAGGTAGATAGAGAGAGATGGTATGGAGAGAGAAACAGACAGAAGGTAGATAGAGAGAGATGGTATGGAGAGAGAAACAGACAGAAGGTAGATAGAGAGAGATGGTATGGAGAGAGAAACAGACAGAAGGTAGATAGAGAGAGATGGTATGGAGAGAGAAACAGACAGAAGGTAGATAGAGAGAGATGGTATGGAGAGAGAAACAGACAGAAGGTAGATAGAGAGAGATGGTATGGAGAGAGAAGGTAGATAGACAGAGATGGTATGGAGAGAGAAACAGACAGAAGGTAGATAGAGAGAGATGGTATGGAGAGAGAAACAGACAGAAGGTAGATAGAGAGAGATGGTAGAGAGAGAGAAACAGACAGAAGGTAGATAGAGAGAGATGGTATGGAGAGAGAAACAGACAGAAGGTAGATAGAGAGAGATGGTAGAGAGAGAGAAACAGACAGAAGGTAGATAGAGAGAGATGGTATGGAGAGAGAAACAGACAGAAGGTAGATAGAGAGAGATGGTATGGAGAGAGAAACAGACAGAAGGTAGATAGAGAGAGATGGTATGGAGAGAGAAAGAGAGAGACAGAGATGGTATGGAGAGAGAAACAGACAGAAGGTAGATAGAGAGAGATGGTATGGAGAGAGAAAGAGAGAGACAGAGATGGTATGGAGAGAGAAACAGACAGAAGGTAGATAGAGAGAGATGGTAGAGAGAGAGAAAGAGAGAGACAGAGATGGTATGGAGAGAGAAACAGACAGAAGGTAGATAGAGAGAGATGGTAGAGAGAGAGAAAGAGAGAGACAGAGATGGTATGGAGAGAGAAACAGACAGAAGGTAGATAGAGAGAGATGGTATGGAGAGAGAAGAGAGAGACAGAGATGGTATGGAGAGAGAAACAGACAGAAGGTAGATAGAGAGAGATGGTATGGAGAGAGAAACAGACAGAAGGTAGATAGAGAGATGGTATGGAGAGAGAAACAGACAGAAGGTAGATAGAGAGAGATGGTATGAGAGAGAAAGAGAGAGACAGAGATGGTATGGAGAGAGAAACAGACAGAAGGTAGATAGAGAGAGATGGTATGGAGAGAGAAACAGACAGAAGGTAGATAGAGAGAGATGGTATGGAGAGAGAGAGAGATAGACAGAGATGGTATGGAGAGAGAAAGAGAGAGACAGAGATGGTATGGAGAGAGAAACAGACAGAAGGTAGATAGAGAGAGATGGTATGGAGAGAGAAACAGACAGAAGGTAGATAGAGAGAGATGGTATGGAGAGAGAAACAGACAGAAGGTAGATAGAGAGAGATGGTATGGAGAGAGAAACAGACAGAAGGTAGATAGAGAGAGATGGTATGGAGAGAGAAACAGACAGAAGGTAGATAGAGAGAGATGGTATGGAGAGAGAAACAGACAGAAGGTAGATAGAGAGAGATGGTATGGAGAGAGAAGGTAGATAGAGAGAGATGGTATGGAGAGAGAAACAGACAGAAGGTAGATAGAGAGAGATGGTATGGAGAGAGAAACAGACAGAAGGTAGATAGAGAGAGATGGTATGGAGAGAGAAACAGACAGAAGGTAGATAGAGAGAGATGGTATGGAGAGAGAAACAGACAGAAGGTAGATAGAGAGAGATGGTATGGAGAGAGAAACAGACAGAAGGTAGATAGAGAGAGATGGTATGGAGAGAGAAACAGACAGAAGGTAGATAGAGAGAGATGGTATGGAGAGAGAAACAGACAGAAGGTAGATAGAGAGAGATGGTATGGAGAGAGAAACAGACAGAAGGTAGATAGAGAGAGATGGTATGGAGAGAGAAAGAGAGAGACAGAGATGGTATGGAGAGAGAAACAGACAGAAGGTAGATAAGATGGTATGAGAGACAGGAGAGAGACAGAGATGGTATGGAGAGAGAAACAGACAGAAGGTAGATAGAGAGAGATGGTAGAGAGAGAGGAAGAGAGAGACAGAGATGGTATGGAGAGAGAAACAGACAGAAGGTAGATAGAGAGAGATGGTATGGAGAGAGAAAGAGAGAGACAGAGATGGTATGGAGAGAGAAACAGACAGAAGGTAGATAGAGAGAGATGGTATGGAGAGAGAAAGAGAGAGACAGAGATGGTATGGAGAGAGAAAGAGAGATAGACAGAGATGGTATGGAGAGAGAAAGAGAGAGACAGAGATGGTATGGAGAGAGAAACAGACAGAAGGTAGATAGAGAGAGATGGTATGGAGAGAGAAACAGACAGAAGGTAGATAGAGAGAGATGGTAGAGAGAGAGAAAGAGAGAGACAGAGATGGTATGGAGAGAGAAACAGACAGAAGGTAGATAGAGAGAGATGGTATGGAGAGAGAGAGATAGACAGAGATGGTATGGAGAGAGAAAGAGAGAGACAGAGATGGTATGGAGAGAGAAACAGACAGAAGGTAGATAGAGAGAGATGGTATGGAGAGAGAAACAGACAGAAGGTAGATAGAGAGAGATGGTATGGAGAGAGAGAGAGATAGACAGAGATGGTATGGAGAGAGAAAGAGAGAGACAGAGATGGTATGGAGAGAGAAACAGACAGAAGGTAGATAGAGAGAGATGGTATGGAGAGAGAAACAGACAGAAGGTAGATAGAGAGAGATGGTATGGAGAGAGAAACAGACAGAAGGTAGATAGAGAGAGATGGTATGGAGAGAGAAACAGACAGAAGGTAGATAGAGAGAGATGGTATGGAGAGAGAAGATAGACAGAGATGGTATGGAGAGAGAAAGAGATGGAGATGGTATGAGAGAGAAACAGACAGAAGGTAGATAGAGAGAGATGGTATGGAGAGAGAAGACAGTAGATAGAGAGAGATGGTATGGAGAGAGAAACAGACAGAAGGTAGATAGAGAGAGATGGTATGGAGAGAGAAACAGACAGAAGGTAGATAGAGAGAGATGGTATGGAGAGAGAAACAGACAGAAGGTAGATAGAGAGAGATGGTATGGAGAGAGAAACAGACAGAAGGTAGATAGAGAGAGATGGTATGGAGAGAGAAACAGACAGAAGGTAGATAGAGAGAGATGGTATGGAGAGAGAAACAGACAGAAGGTAGATAGAGAGAGATGGTATGGAGAGAGAAACAGACAGAAGGTAGATAGAGAGAGATGGTATGGAGAGAGAAACAGACAGAAGGTAGATAGAGAGAGATGGTATGGAGAGAGAAGAGATAGACAGAGATGGTATGGAGAGAGAAACAGACAGAAGGTAGATAGAGAGAGATGGTATGGAGAGAGAAAGAGAGAGACAGAGATGGTATGGAGAGAGAAACAGACAGAAGGTAGATAGAGAGAGATGGTAGAGAGAGAAACAGACAGAAGAGATAGAGAGAGATGGTATGGAGAGAGAAACAGACAGAAGGTAGATAGAGAGAGATGGTATGGAGAGAGAAAGACAGAGAGATAGAGATGGTATGGAGAGAGAAACAGACAGAAGGTAGATAGAGAGAGATGGTATGGAGAGAGAAAGAGAGAGACAGAGATTGTATGGAGAGAGAGAAAGAGAGATAGAGAGAGATGGTATGGAGAGAGAAAGAGAGAGACAGAGATGGTATGGAGAGAGAAACAGACAGAAGGTAGATAGAGAGAGATGGTATGGAGAGAGAAACAGACAGAAGGTAGATAGAGAGAGATGGTAGAGAGAGAGAAAGAGAGAGACAGAGATGGTATGGAGAGAGAAACAGACAGAAGGTAGATAGAGAGAGATGGTATGGAGAGAGAGAGAGATAGACAGAGATGGTATGGAGAGAGAAAGAGAGAGACAGAGATGGTATGGAGAGAGAAACAGACAGAAGGTAGATAGAGAGAGATGGTATGGAGAGAGAAACAGACAGAAGGTAGATAGAGAGAGATGGTATGGAGAGAGAAACAGACAGAAGGTAGATAGAGAGAGATGGTATGGAGAGAGAAACAGACAGAAGGTAGATAGAGAGAGATGGTATGGAGAGAGAGAGAGATAGACAGAGATGGTATGGAGAGAGAAAGAGAGAGACAGAGATGGTATGGAGAGAGAAACAGACAGAAGGTAGATAGAGAGAGATGGTATGGAGAGAGAAACAGACAGAAGGTAGATAGAGAGAGATGGTATGGAGAGAGAAACAGACAGAAGGTAGATAGAGAGAGATGGTATGGAGAGAGAAACAGACAGAAGGTAGATAGAGAGAGATGGTATGGAGAGAGAAACAGACAGAAGGTAGATAGAGAGAGATGGTATGGAGAGAGAAACAGACAGAAGGTAGATAGAGAGAGATGGTATGGAGAGAGAAGGTAGATAGACAGAGATGGTATGGAGAGAGAAACAGACAGAAGGTAGATAGAGAGAGATGGTATGGAGAGAGAAACAGACAGAAGGTAGATAGAGAGAGATGGTATGGAGAGAGAAACAGACAGAAGGTAGATAGAGAGAGATGGTATGGAGAGAGAAACAGACAGAAGGTAGATAGAGAGAGATGGTATGGAGAGAGAAACAGACAGAAGGTAGATAGAGAGAGATGGTAGAGAGAGAGAAACAGACAGAAGGTAGATAGAGAGAGATGGTATGGAGAGAGAAACAGACAGAAGGTAGATAGAGAGAGATGGTATGGAGAGAGAAACAGACAGAAGGTAGATAGAGAGAGATGGTATGGAGAGAGAAAGAGAGAGAGAGACAGAGATGGTATGGAGAGAGAAACAGACAGAAGGTAGATAGAGAGAGATGGTATGGAGAGAGAAGAGAGAGACAGAGATGGTATGGAGAGAGAAACAGACAGAAGGTAGATAGAGAGAGATGGTAGAGAGAGAGAAAGAGAGACAGAGATGGTATGGAGAGAGAAACAGACAGAAGGTAGATAGAGAGAGATGGTATGGAGAGAGAAAGAGAGAGACAGAGATGGTATGGAGAGAGAAACAGACAGAAGGTAGATAGAGAGAGATGGTATGGAGAGAGAAAGAGAGAGACAGAGATTGTAGGGAGAGAGAAAGAGAGATAGACAGAGATGGTATGGAGAGAGAAAGAGAGAGACAGAGATGGTATGGAGAGAGAAACAGACAGAAGGTAGATAGAGAGAGATGGTATGGAGAGAGAAACAGACAGAAGGTAGATAGAGAGAGATGGTAGAGAGAGAGAAGAGAGAGACAGAGATGGTATGGAGAGAGAAACAGACAGAAGGTAGATAGAGAGAGATGGTATGGAGAGAGAGAGAGATAGACAGAGATGGTATGGAGAGAGAAAGAGAGAGACAGAGATGGTATGGAGAGAGAAACAGACAGAAGGTAGATAGAGAGAGATGGTATGGAGAGAGAAACAGACAGAAGGTAGATAGAGAGAGATGGTATGGAGAGAGAAACAGACAGAAGGTAGATAGAGAGAGATGGTATGGAGAGAGAAACAGACAGAAGGTAGATAGAGAGAGATGGTATGGAGAGAGAAACAGACAGAAGGTAGATAGAGAGAGATGGTATGGAGAGAGAAACAGACAGAAGGTAGATAGAGAGAGATGGTATGGAGAGAGAAACAGACAGAAGGTAGATAGAGAGAGATGGTAGAGAGAGAGAAACAGACAGAAGGTAGATAGAGAGAGATGGTATGGAGAGAGAAACAGACAGAAGGTAGATAGAGAGAGATGGTATGGAGAGAGAAACAGACAGAAGGTAGATAGAGAGAGATGGTATGGAGAGAGAAAGAGAGAGACAGAGATGGTATGGAGAGAGAAACAGACAGAAGGTAGATAGAGAGAGATGGTATGGAGAGAGAAAGAGAGAGACAGAGATGGTATGGAGAGAGAAACAGACAGAAGGTAGATAGAGAGAGATGGTAGAGAGAGAGAAAGAGAGAGACAGAGATGGTATGGAGAGAGAAACAGACAGAAGGTAGATAGAGAGAGATGGTATGGAGAGAGAAAGAGAGAGACAGAGATGGTATGGAGAGAGAAACAGACAGAAGGTAGATAGAGAGAGATGGTATGGAGAGAGAAAGAGAGAGACAGAGATTGTAGGAGAGAGAAAGAGAGATAGACAGAGATGGTATGGAGAGAGAAAGAGAGAGACAGAGATGGTATGGAGAGAGAAACAGACAGAAGGTAGATAGAGAGAGATGGTATGGAGAGAGAAACAGACAGAAGGTAGATAGAGAGAGATGGTAGAGAGAGAGAAAGAGAGAGACAGAGATGGTATGGAGAGAGAAACAGACAGAAGGTAGATAGAGAGAGATGGTATGGAGAGAGAGAGAGATAGACAGAGATGGTATGGAGAGAGAAAGAGAGAGACAGAGATGGTATGGAGAGAGAAACAGACAGAAGGTAGATAGAGAGAGATGGTATGGAGAGAGAAACAGACAGAAGGTAGATAGAGAGAGATGGTATGGAGAGAGAAACAGACAGAAGGTAGATAGAGAGAGATGGTATGGAGAGAGAAACAGACAGAAGGTAGATAGAGAGAGATGGTATGGAGAGAGAAAGAGAGAGACAGAGATGGTATGGAGAGAGAAACAGACAGAAGGTAGATAGAGAGAGATGGTATGGAGAGAGAAAGAGAGAGACAGAGATGGTATGGAGAGAGAAACAGACAGAAGGTAGATAGAGAGAGATGGTAGAGAGAGAGAAAGAGAGAGACAGAGATGGTATGGAGAGAGAAACAGACAGAAGGTAGATAGAGAGAGATGGTATGGAGAGAGAAAGAGAGAGACAGAGATGGTATGGAGAGAGAAACAGACAGAAGGTAGATAGAGAGAGATGGTATGGAGAGAGAAACAGACAGAAGGTAGATAGAGAGAGATGGTATGGAGAGAGAGAGAGATAGACAGAGATGGTATGGAGAGAGAAAGAGAGAGACAGAGATGGTATGGAGAGAGAAACAGACAGAAGGTAGATAGAGAGATGGTATGGAGAGAGAAACAGACAGAAGGTAGATAGAGAGAGATGGTATGGAGAGAGAAACAGACAGAAGGTAGATAGAGAGAGATGGTATGGAGAGAGAAACAGACAGAAGGTAGATAGAGAGAGATGGTATGGAGAGAGAGAGAGATAGACAGAGATGGTATGGAGAGAGAAAGAGAGAGACAGAGATGGTATGGAGAGAGAAACAGACAGAAGGTAGATAGAGGGATGGTATGGAGAGAGAAACAGACAGAAGGTAGATAGAGAGAGATGGTATGGAGAGAGAAACAGACAGAAGGTAGATAGAGAGAGATGGTATGGAGAGAGAAACAGACAGAAGGTAGATAGAGAGAGATGGTATGGAGAGAGAAACAGACAGAAGGTAGATAGAGAGAGATGGTATGGAGAGAGAAACAGACAGAAGGTAGATAGAGAGAGATGGTATGGAGAGAGAAACAGACAGAAGGTAGATAGAGAGAGATGGTATGGAGAGAGAAACAGACAGAAGGTAGATAGAGAGAGATGGTATGGAGAGAGAAACAGACAGAAGGTAGATAGAGAGAGATGGTATGGAGAGAGAAACAGACAGAAGGTAGATAGAGAGAGATGGTATGGAGAGAGAAGGTAGATAGACAGAGATGGTATGGAGAGAGAAACAGACAGAAGGTAGATAGAGAGAGATGGTATGGAGAGAGAAACAGACAGAAGGTAGATAGAGAGAGATGGTAGAGAGAGAAACAGACAGAAGGTAGATAGAGAGAGATGGTATGGAGAGAGAAACAGACAGAAGGTAGATAGAGAGAGATGGTAGAGAGAGAGAAACAGACAGAAGGTAGATAGAGAGAGATGGTATGGAGAGAGAAACAGACAGAAGGTAGATAGAGAGAGATGGTATGGAGAGAGAAACAGACAGAAGGTAGATAGAGAGAGATGGTATGGAGAGAGAAAGAGAGAGACAGAGATGGTATGGAGAGAGAAACAGACAGAAGGTAGATAGAGAGAGATGGTATGGAGAGAGAAAGAGAGAGACAGAGATGGTATGGAGAGAGAAACAGACAGAAGGTAGATAGAGAGAGATGGTAGAGAGAGAGAAAGAGAGAGACAGAGATGGTATGGAGAGAGAAACAGACAGAAGGTAGATAGAGAGAGATGGTATGGAGAGAGAAAGAGAGAGACAGAGATGGTATGGAGAGAGAAACAGACAGAAGGTAGATAGAGAGAGATGGTATGGAGAGAGAAAGAGAGATAGACAGAGATGGTATGGAGAGAGAAAGAGAGAGACAGAGATGGTATGGAGAGAGAAACAGACAGAAGGTAGATAGAGAGAGATGGTATGGAGAGAGAAACAGACAGAAGGTAGATAGAGAGAGATGGTATGGAGAGAGAAACAGACAGAAGGTAGATAGAGAGAGATGGTAGAGAGAGACAAAGAGAGAGACAGAGATGGTATGGAGAGAGAAACAGACAGAAGGTAGATAGAGAGAGATGGTATGGAGAGAGAAACAGACAGAAGGTAGATAGAGAGAGATGGTATGGAGAGAGAGAGAGATAGACAGAGATGGTATGGAGAGAGAAAGAGAGAGACAGAGATGGTATGGAGAGAGAAACAGACAGAAGGTAGATAGAGAGAGATGGTATGGAGAGAGAAACAGACAGAAGGTAGATAGAGAGAGATGGTATGGAGAGAGAAACAGACAGAAGGTAGATAGAGAGAGATGGTATGGAGAGAGAAACAGACAGAAGGTAGATAGAGAGAGATGGTATGGAGAGAGAAACAGACAGAAGGTAGATAGAGAGAGATGGTATGGAGAGAGAAACAGACAGAAGGTAGATAGAGAGAGATGGTATGGAGAGAGAAACAGACAGAAGGTAGATAGAGAGAGATGGTATGGAGAGAGAAACAGACAGAAGGTAGATAGAGAGAGATGGTATGGAGAGAGAAAGAGAGAGACAGAGATGGTATGGAGAGAGAAACAGACAGAAGGTAGATAGAGAGAGATGGTATGGAGAGAGAAAGAGAGAGACAGAGATGGTATGGAGAGAGAAACAGACAGAAGGTAGATAGAGAGAGATGGTATGGAGAGAGAAACAGACAGAAGGTAGATACAGAGAGATGGTATGGAGAGAGAAACAGACAGAAGGTAGATAGAGAGAGATGGTAGAGAGAGAGAAGAGAGAGACAGAGATGGTATGGAGAGAGAAACAGACAGAAGGTAGATAGAGAGAGATGGTATGGAGAGAGAAACAGACAGAAGGTAGATAGAGAGAGATGGTATGGAGAGAGAGAGAGATAGACAGAGATGGTATGGAGAGAGAAAGAGAGAGACAGAGATGGTATGGAGAGAGAAACAGACAGAAGGTAGATAGAGAGAGATGGTATGGAGAGAGAAACAGACAGAAGGTAGATAGAGAGAGATGGTATGGAGAGAGAAACAGACAGAAGGTAGATAGAGAGAGATGGTATGGAGAGAGAAACAGACAGAAGGTAGATAGAGAGAGATGGTATGGAGAGAGAAACAGACAGAAGGTAGATAGAGAGAGATGGTATGGAGAGAGAAACAGACAGAAGGTAGATAGAGAGAGATGGTTATGGAGAGAGAAACAGACAGAAGGTAGATAGAGAGAGGATGGTATGGAGAGAGAGAGAGATAGACAGAGATTGTATGGAGAGAGAAAGAGAGAGACAGAGATGGTATGGAGAGAGAAACAGACAGAAGGTAGATAGAGAGATGGTATGGAGAGAGAAACAGACAGAAGGTAGATAGAGAGAGATGGTATGGAGAGAGAAAGAGAGAGACAGAGATGGTATGGAGAGAGAAACAGACAGAAGGTAGATAGAGAGAGATGGTATGGAGAGAGAAAGAGAGAGACAGAGATGGTATGGAGAGAGAAACAGACAGAAGGTAGATAGAGAGAGATGGTAGAGAGAGAGAAAGAGAGAGACAGAGATGGTATGGAGAGAGAAACAGACAGAAGGTAGATAGAGAGAGATGGTATGGAGAGAGAAAGAGAGAGACAGAGATGGTATGGAGAGAGAAACAGACAGAAGGTAGATAGAGAGAGATGGTATGGAGAGAGAAAGAGAGAGACAGAGATTGTAGGAGAGAGAAAGAGAGATAGACAGAGATGGTATGGAGAGAGAAAGAGAGAGACAGAGATGGTATGGAGAGAGAAACAGACAGAAGGTAGATAGAGAGAGATGGTATGGAGAGAGAAACAGACAGAAGGTAGATAGAGAGAGATGGTAGAGAGAGAGAAAGAGAGAGACAGAGATGGTATGGAGAGAGAAACAGACAGAAGGTAGATAGAGAGAGATGGTATGGAGAGAGAGAGAGATAGACAGAGATGGTATGGAGAGAGAAAGAGAGAGACAGAGATGGTATGGAGAGAGAAACAGACAGAAGGTAGATAGAGAGAGATGGTATGGAGAGAGAAACAGACAGAAGGTAGATAGAGAGAGATGGTATGGAGAGAGAAACAGACAGAAGGTAGATAGAGAGAGATGGTATGGAGAGAGAAACAGACAGAAGGTAGATAGAGAGAGATGGTATGGAGAGAGAAAGAGAGAGACAGAGATGGTATGGAGAGAGAAACAGACAGAAGGTAGATAGAGAGAGATGGTATGGAGAGAGAAAGAGAGAGACAGAGATGGTATGGAGAGAGAAACAGACAGAAGGTAGATAGAGAGAGATGGTAGAGAGAGAGAAGAGAGAGACAGAGATGGTATGGAGAGAGAAACAGACAGAAGGTAGATAGAGAGAGATGGTATGGAGAGAGAAAGAGAGAGACAGAGATGGTATGGAGAGAGAAACAGACAGAAGGTAGATAGAGAGAGATGGTATGGAGAGAGAAACAGACAGAAGGTAGATAGAGAGAGATGGTATGGAGAGAGAGAGAGATAGACAGAGATGGTATGGAGAGAGAAAGAGAGAGACAGAGATGGTATGGAGAGAGAAACAGACAGAAGGTAGATAGAGAGATGGTATGGAGAGAGAAACAGACAGAAGGTAGATAGAGAGAGATGGTATGGAGAGAGAAACAGACAGAAGGTAGATAGAGAGAGATGGTATGGAGAGAGAAACAGACAGAAGGTAGATAGAGAGAGATGGTATGGAGAGAGAGAGAGATAGACAGAGATGGTATGGAGAGAGAAAGAGAGAGACAGAGATGGTATGGAGAGAGAAACAGACAGAAGGTAGATAGAGGATGGTATGGAGAGAGAAACAGACAGAAGGTAGATAGAGAGAGATGGTATGGAGAGAGAAACAGACAGAAGGTAGATAGAGAGAGATGGTATGGAGAGAGAAACAGACAGAAGGTAGATAGAGAGAGATGGTATGGAGAGAGAAACAGACAGAAGGTAGATAGAGAGAGATGGTATGGAGAGAGAAACAGACAGAAGGTAGATAGAGAGAGATGGTATGGAGAGAGAAACAGACAGAAGGTAGATAGAGAGAGATGGTATGGAGAGAGAAACAGACAGAAGGTAGATAGAGAGAGATGGTATGGAGAGAGAAACAGACAGAAGGTAGATAGAGAGAGATGGTATGGAGAGAGAAACAGACAGAAGGTAGAATAGAGAGAGATGGTATGGAGAGAGAAGGTAGATAGACAGAGATGGTATGGAGAGAGAAACAGACAGAAGGTAGATAGAGAGAGATGGTATGGAGAGAGAAACAGACAGAAGGTAGATAGAGAGAGATGGTAGAGAGAGAGAAACAGACAGAAGGTAGATAGAGAGAGATGGTATGGAGAGAGAAACAGACAGAAGGTAGATAGAGAGAGATGGTAGAGAGAGAGAAACAGACAGAAGGTAGATAGAGAGAGATGGTATGGAGAGAGAAACAGACAGAAGGTAGATAGAGAGAGATGGTATGGAGAGAGAAACAGACAGAAGGTAGATAGAGAGAGATGGTATGGAGAGAGAAAGAGAGAGACAGAGATGGTATGGAGAGAGAAACAGACAGAAGGTAGATAGAGAGAGATGGTATGGAGAGAGAAAGAGAGAGACAGAGATGGTATGGAGAGAGAAACAGACAGAAGGTAGATAGAGAGAGATGGTAGAGAGAGAGAAAGAGAGAGACAGAGATGGTATGGAGAGAGAAACAGACAGAAGGTAGATAGAGAGAGATGGTATGGAGAGAGAAAGAGAGAGACAGAGATGGTATGGAGAGAGAAACAGACAGAAGGTAGATAGAGAGAGATGGTATGGAGAGAGAAAGAGAGATAGACAGAGATGGTATGGAGAGAGAAAGAGAGAGACAGAGATGGTATGGAGAGAGAAACAGACAGAAGGTAGATAGAGAGAGATGGTATGGAGAGAGAAACAGACAGAAGGTAGATAGAGAGAGATGGTATGGAGAGAGAAACAGACAGAAGGTAGATAGAGAGAGATGGTAGAGAGAGAGAAAGAGAGAGACAGAGATGGTATGGAGAGAGAAACAGACAGAAGGTAGATAGAGAGAGATGGTATGGAGAGAGAAACAGACAGAAGGTAGATAGAGAGAGATGGTATGGAGAGAGAGAGAGATAGACAGAGATGGTATGGAGAGAGAAAGAGAGACAGAGATGGTATGGAGAGAGAAACAGACAGAAGGTAGATAGAGAGAGATGGTATGGAGAGAGAAACAGACAGAAGGTAGATAGAGAGAGATGGTATGGAGAGAGAAACAGACAGAAGGTAGATAGAGAGAGATGGTATGAGAGAGAGAACAGACAGAAGGTAGATAGAGAGAGATGGTATGGAGAGAGAAACAGACAGAAGGTAGATAGAGAGAGATGGTATGGAGAGAGAAACAGACAGAAGGTAGATAGAGAGAGATGGTATGGAGAGAGAAAGAGAGAGACAGAGATGGTATGGAGAGAGAAACAGACAGAAGGTAGATAGAGAGAGATGGTATGGAGAGAGAAAGAGAGACAGAGATGGTATGGAGAGAGAAACAGACAGAAGGTAGATAGAGAGAGATGGGAGAGAGAGAAGAGAGAGACAGAGATGGTATGGAGAGAGAAACAGACAGAAGGTAGATAGAGAGAGATGGTATGGAGAGAGAAAGAGAGAGACAGAGATGGTATGGAGAGAGAAACAGACAGAAGGTAGATAGAGAGAGATGGTATGGAGAGAGAAACAGACAGAAGGTAGATAGAGAGAGATGGTATGGAGAGAGAAACAGACAGAAGGTAGATAGAGAGAGATGGTAGAGAGAGAGAAAGAGAGAGACAGAGATGGTATGGAGAGAGAAACAGACAGAAGGTAGATAGAGAGAGATGGTATGGAGAGAGAAACAGACAGAAGGTAGATAGAGAGAGATGGTATGGAGAGAGAGAGAGATAGACAGAGATGGTATGGAGAGAGAAAGAGAGAGACAGAGATGTATGGAGAGGAAACAGACAGAAGGTAGATAGAGAGAGATGGTATGGAGAGAGAAACAGACAGAAGGTAGATAGAGAGAGATGGTATGGAGAGAGAAACAGACAGAAGGTAGATAGAGAGAGATGGTATGGAGAGAGAAACAGACAGAAGGTAAGATAGAGAGAGATGGTATGGAGAGAGAAACAGACAGAAGGTAGATAGAGAGAGATGGTATGGAGAGAGAAACAGACAGAAGGTAGATAGAGAGAGATGGTATGGAGAGAGAAGGTAGATAGACAGAGATGGTATGGAGAGAGAAACAGACAGAAGGTAGATAGAGAGATAATGGTATGGAGAGAGAAACAGACAGAAGGTAGATAGAGAGAGATGGTATGGAGAGAGAAACAGACAGAAGGTAGATAGAGAGAGATGGTATGGAGAGAGAAACAGACAGAAGGTAGATAGAGAGAGATGGTATGGAGAGAGAAACAGACAGAAGGTAGATAGAGAGAGATGGTAGAGAGAGAGAAACAGACAGAAGGTAGATAGAGAGAGATTGGTATGGAGAGAGAAACAGACAGAAGGTAGATAGAGAGAGATGGTATGGAGAGAGAAACAGACAGAAGGTAGATAGAGAGAGATGGTATGGAGAGAGAAAGAGAGAGACAGAGATGGTATGGAGAGAGAAACAGACAGAAGGTAGATAGAGAGAGATGGTATGGAGAAGAGAAAGAGAGAGACAGAAGATGGTATGGAGAGAGAAACAGACAGAAGGTAGATAGAGAGAGATGGTAGAGAGAGAAAGAGAGAGACAGAGATGGTAATGGAGAGAGAAACAGACAGAAGGTAGATAGAGAGAGATGGTATGGAGAGAGAAAGAGAGAGACAGAGATGGTATGGAGAGAGAAACAGACAGAAGGTAGATAGAGAGAAGATGGTATGGAGAGAGAAAGAGAGAGACAGAGATTGTAGGGAGAGAGAAAGAGAGATAGACAGAGATGGGTATGGAGAGAGAAAGAGAGAGACAGAGATGGTATGGAGAGAGAAACAGACAGAAGGTAGATAGAGAGAGATGGTATGGAAGAGAAACAGACAGAAGGTAGATAGAGAGAGATGGTAGAGAGAGAGAAAGAAGAGAGACAGAGATGGTATGGAGAGAGAAACAGACCAGAAGGTAGATAGAGAGAGATGGTATGGAGAGAGAGAGAGATAGACAGAGATGGTATGGAGAAGAGAAGAGAGGAGACAGAGATGGTATGGAGAGAGAAACAGACAGAAGGTAGATAGAGAGAGATGGTATGGGAGAGAGAAACAGACAGAAGGTAGATAGAGAGAGATGGTATGGAGAGAGAATACAGACAGAAGGTAGATAGAGAGAGATGGTATGGAGAGAGAAACAGCAGAAGGTAGATAGAGAGAGATGGTAGGAGAGAGAAAGGTAGATAGACAGAGATGGTATGGAGAGAGAAACAGACAGAAGGTAGATAGAGAGAGATGGTATGGAGAAGAGAAACAGACAGAAGGTAGATAGAGAGAGATGGTATGGAGAGAGAAAACAGACAGAAGGAGATAGAGAGAGATGTATGGAGAGAGAAAGAGGAGACAGAGATGGTATGGAGAGAGAAACAGACAGAAGGTAGATAGAGAGAGATGGTATGGAGAGAGAAACAGACAGAAGGTAGATTAGAGAGAGATGGTAGAGAGAGAGAAAGAGAGAGACAGAGATGGTATGGAGAGAGAAACAGACAGAAGGTAGATAGAGAGAGATGGTATGGAGAGAGAGAGAGATAGACAGAGATGGTATGGAGAGAGAAAGAGAGAGACAGAGATGGTATGGAGAGAGAAAACAGACAGAAGGTAATAGAGAGAGATGGTATGGAGAGAGAAACAGACAGAAGGTAGATAGAGAGAGATGGTATGGAGAGAGAAACAGACAGAAGGTAGATAGAGAGAGATGGTATGGAGAGAGAAACAGACAGAAGGTAGATAGAGAGAGATGGTATGGAGAGAGAAGGTAGATAGACAGAGATGGTATGGAGAGAGAAACAGACAGAAGGTAGATAGAGAGAGATGGTATGGAGAGAAACAGACAGAAGGTAGATAGAGAGAGATGGTATGGAGAGAGAAACAGACAGAAGGTAGATTAGAGAGAGATGGTATGGAGAGAGAAACAGACGAAGGTAGATAGAGAGAGATGGTATGGAGAGAGAAACAGACAGAAGGTAGATAGAGAGAGATGTATGGAGAGAGAAACAGACAGAAGGTAGATAGAGAGAGATGGTAGAGAGAGAGAAAACAGACAGAAGGTAGTAGAGAGAGATGGTATGGAGAGAGAAACAGACAGAAGGTAGATAGAGAGAGATGGTATGGAGAGAGAAACAGACAGAAGGTAGATAGAGAGAGATGGTATGGAGAGAGAAACAGACAGAAGGTAGATAGAGAGAGATGGTAGAGAGAGAGAAAGAGAGAGACAGAGATGGTATGGAGAGAGAAACAGACAAAGGTAGATAGAGAGAGATGGTATGGAGAGAGAAACAGACAGAAGGTAGATAGAGAGAGATGGTATGGAGAGAGAGAGAGATAGACAGAGATGGTATGGAGAGAGAAAGAGAGAGACAGAGATGGTATGGAGAGGAGAAACAGACAGAAGGTAGATAGAGAGAGATGGTATGGAGAGAGAAACAGACAGAAGGTAGATAGAGAGAGATGGTATGGAGAGAGAAACAGACAGAAGGTAGATAGAGAGAGATGGTATGAGAGAGAAACAGACAGAAGGTAGATAGAGAGAGATGGTATGGAGAGAGAAACAGACAGAAGGTAGATAGAGAGAGATGGTATGGAGAGAGAAACAGACAGAAGGTAGATAGAGAGAGATGGTAGAGAGAGAGAAACAGACAGAAGGTAGATAGAGAGAGATGGTATGGAGAGAGAAACAGACAGAAGGTAGATAGAGAGAGATGGTATGGAGAGAGAAACAGACATAAGGTAGATAGAGAGAGATGGTATGGAGAGAGAAAGAGAGAGACAGAGATGGTATGGAGAGAGAAACAGACAGAAGGTAGATAGAGAGAGATGGTATGGAGAGAGAAAGAGAGAGACAGAGATGGTATGGAGAGAGAAACAGACAGAAGGTAGATAGAGAGAGATGGTAGAGAGAGAGAAAGAGAGAGACAGAGATGGTATGGAGAGAGAAACAGACAGAAGGTAGATAGAGAGAGATGGTATGGAGAGAGAAAGAGAGAGACAGAGATGGTATGGAGAGAGAAACAGACAGAAGGTAGATAGAGAGAGATGGTATGGAGAGAGAAACAGACAGAAGGTAGATAGAGAGATGGTATGGAGAGAGAAACAGACAGATGGTAGATAGAGAGAGATGGTAGAGAGAGAGAAGAGAGAGACAGAGATGGTATGGAGAGAGAAACAGACAGAAGGTAGATAGAGAGAGATGGTATGGAGAGAGAAACAGACAGAAGGTAGATAGAGAGAGATGGTATGGAGAGAGAGAGAGATAGACAGAGATGGTATGGAGAGAGAAAGAGAGAGACAGAGATGGTATGGAGAGAGAAACAGACAGAAGGTAGATAGAGAGAGATGGTATGGAGAGAGAAACAGACAGAAGGTAGATAGAGAGAGATGGTATGGAGAGAGAAACAGACAGAAGGTAGATAGAGAGAGATGGTATGGAGAGAGAAACAGACAGAAGGTAGATAGAGAGAGATGGTATGGAGAGAGAAACAGACAGAAGGTAGATAGAGAGAGATGGTATGGAGAGAGAAACAGACAGAAGGTAGATAGAGAGAGATGGTATGGAGAGAGAAGGTAGATAGAGAGAGATGGTATGGAGAGAGAAACAGACAGAAGGTAGATAGAGAGAGATGGTATGGAGAGAGAAAACAGACAGAAGGTAGATAGAGAGAGATGGTATGGAGAGAGAAACAGACAGAAGGTAGATAGAGAGAGATGGTATGGAGAGAGAAGAGAGAGACAGAGATGGTATGGAAGAGAAACAGACAGAAGGTAGATAGAGAGAGATGGTATGGAGAGAGAAACAGACAGAAGGTAGATAGAGAGAGATGGTATGGAGAGAGAAACAGACAGAAGGTAGATAGAGAGATGGTATGGAGAGAGAAACAGACAGATGGTAGATAGAGAGAGATGGTAGAGAGAGAGAAGAGAGAGACAGAGATGGTATGGAGAGAGAAACAGACAGAAAGGTAGATAGAGAGAGATGGTATGGAGAGAGAAACAGACAGAAGGTAGATAGAGAGAGATGGTATGGAGAGAGAGAGAGATAGACAGAGATGGTATGGAGAGAGAAAGAGAGAGCAGAGATGGTATGGAGAGAGAAACAGACAGAAGGTAGATAGAGAGAGATGGTATGGAGAGAGAAACAGACAGAAGGTAGATAGAGAGAGATGGTATGGAGAGAGAAACAGACAGAAGGTAGATAGAGAGAGATGGTATGGAGAGAGAAACAGACAGAAGGTAGATAGAGAGAGATGGTATGGAGAGAGAAACAGACAGAAGGTAGATAGAGAGAGATGGTATGGAGAGAGAAACAGACAGAAGGTAGATAGAGAGAGATGGTATGGAGAGAGAAGGTAGATAGAGAGAGATGGTATGGAGAGAGAAACAGACAGAAGGTAGATAGAGAGAGATGGTATGGAGAGAGAAACAGACAGAAGGTAGATAGAGAGAGATGGTATGGAGAGAGAAACAGACAGAAGGTAGATAGAGAGAGATGGTATGGAGAGAGAAACAGACAGAAGGTAGATAGAGAGAGATGGTATGGAGAGAGAAACAGACAGAAGGTAGATAGAGAGAGATGGTAGAGAGAGAGAAACAGACAGAAGGTAGATAGAGAGAGATGGTATGGAGAGAGAAACAGACAGAAGGTAGATAGAGAGAGATGGTATGGAGAGAGAAACAGACAGAAGGTAGATAGAGAGAGATGGTATGGAGAGAGAAAGAGAGAGACAGAGATGGTATGGAGAGAGAAACAGACAGAAGGTAGATAGAGAGAGATGGTATGGAGAGAGAAAGAGAGAGACAGAGATGGTATGGAGAGAGAAACAGACAGAAGGTAGATAGAGAGAGAGATGGTAGAGAGAGAGGAAGAGAGAGACAGAGATGGTATGGAGAGAGAAACAGACAGAAGGTAGATAGAGAGAGATGGTATGGAGAGAGAAAAGAGAGAGACAGAGATGGTATGGAGAGAGAAACAGACAGAAGATAGATAGAGAGAGATGGTATGGAGAGAGAAAGAGAGAGACAGAGATTGTAGGGAGAGAGAAAGAGAGATAGACAAGATGGTATGGAGAGAGAAAGAGAGAGACAGAGATGGTATGGAGAGAGAAACAGACAGAAGGTAGATAGAGAGAGATGGTATGGAGAGAGAAACAGACAGAAGGTAGATAGAGAGAGATGGTAGAGAGAGAGAAAGAGAGAGACAGAGATGGTATGGAGAGAGAAACAGACAGAAGGTAGATAGAGAGAGATGGTATGGAGAGAGAGAGAGATAGACAGAGATGGTATGGAGAGAGAAAGAGAGAGACAGAGATGGTATGGAGAGAGAAACAGACAGAAGGTAGATAGAGAGAGATGGTATGGAGAGAGAAACAGACAGAAGGTAGATAGAGAGAGATGGTATGGAGAGAGAAACAGACAGAAGGTAGATAGAGAGAGATGGTATGGAGAGAGAAACAGACAGAAGGTAGATAGAGAGAGATGGTATGGAGAGAGAAGGTAGATAGACAGAGATGGTATGGGAGAGAGAAACAGACAGAAGGTAGATAGAGAGAGATGGTATGGAGAGAGAAACAGACAGAAGGTAGATAGAGAGAGATGGTATGGAGAGAGAAACAGACAGAAGGTAGATAGAGAGAGATGGTATGGAGAGAGAAACAGACAGAAGGTAGATAGAGAGAGATGGTATGGAGAGAGAAACAGACAGAAGGTAGATAGAGAGAGATGGTATGGAGAGAGAAACAGACAGAAGTAGATAGAGAGAGATGGTAGAGAGAGAGAAACAGACAGAAGGTAGATAGAGAGAGATGGTATGGAGAGAGAAAACAGACAGAAGGTAGATAGAGAGAGATGGTATGGAGAGAGAAACAGACAGAAGGTAGATAGAGAGAGATGGTATGGAGAGAGAAAGAGAGAGACAGAGATGGTATGGAGAGAGAAACAGACAGAAGGTAGATAGAGAGAGATGGTATGGAGAGAGAAAGAGAGAGACAGAGATGGTATGGAGAGAGAAACAGACAGAAGGTAGATAGAGAGAGATGGTATGGAGAGAGAAAGAGAGAGACAGAGATGGTATGGAGAGAGAAACAGACAGAAGGTAGATAGAGAGAGATGGTATGGAGAGAGAAAGAGAGAGACAGAGATGGTATGGAGAGAGAAACAGACAGAAGGTAGATAGAGAGAGATGGTATGGAGAGAGAGAGAGATAGACAGAGATGGTATGGAGAGAGAAAGAGAGAGACAGAGATGGTATGGAGAGAGAAACAGACAGAAGGTAGATAGAGAGATGGTATGGAGAGAGAACAGACAGAAGGTAGATAGAGAGAGATGGTATGGAGAGAGAAACAGACAGAAGGTAGATAGAGAGAGATGGTATGGAGAGAGAAACAGACAGAAGGTAGATAGAGAGAGATGGTATGGAGAGAGAAACAGACAGAAGGTAGATAGAGAGAGATGGTATGGAGAGAGAGAGAGATAGACAGAGATGGTATGGAGAGAGAAAGAGAGAGACAGAGATGGTATGGAGAGAGAAACAGACAGAAGGTAGATAGAGGGATGGTATGGAGAGAGAAACAGACAGAAGGTAGATAGAGAGAGATGGTATGGAGAGAGAAACAGACAGAAGGTAGATAGAGAGAGATGGTATGGAGAGAGAAACAGACAGAAGGTAGATAGAGAGAGATGGTATGGAGAGAGAAACAGACAGAAGGTAGATAGAGAGAGATGGTATGGAGAGAGAAACAGACAGAAGGTAGATAGAGAGAGATGGTATGGAGAGAGAAAGAGAGAGACAGAGATGGTATGGAGAGAGAAACAGACAGAAGGTAGATAGAGAGAGATGGTATGGAGAGAGAAAGAGAGAGACAGAGATGGTATGGAGAGAGAAACAGACAGAAGGTAGATAGAGAGAGATGGTATGGAGAGAGAAAGAGAGAGACAGAGATGGTATGGAGAGAGAAACAGACAGAAGGTAGATAGAGAGAGATGGTATGGAGAGAGAAAGAGAGAGACAGAGATGGTATGGAGAGAGAAACAGACAGAAGGTAGATAGAGAGAGATGGTATGGAGAGAGAAACAGACAGAAGGTAGATAGAGAGAGATGGTATGGAGAGAGAGAGAGATAGACAGAGATGGTATGGAGAGAGAAAGAGAGAGACAGAGATGGTATGGAGAGAGAAACAGACAGAAGGTAGATAGAGAGATGGTATGGAGAGAGAAACAGACAGAAGGTAGATAGAGAGAGATGGTATGGAGAGAGAAACAGACAGAAGGTAGATAGAGAGAGATGGTATGGAGAGAGAAACAGACAGAAGGTAGATAGAGAGAGATGGTATGGAGAGAGAGAGAGATAGACAGAGATGGTATGGAGAGAGAAAGAGAGAGACAGAGATGGTATGGAGAGAGAAACAGACAGAAGGTAGATAGAGGGATGGTATGGAGAGAGAAACAGACAGAAGGTAGATAGAGAGAGATGGTATGGAGAGAGAAACAGACAGAAGGTAGATAGAGAGAGATGGTATGGAGAGAGAAACAGACAGAAGGTAGATAGAGAGAGATGGTATGGAGAGAGAAACAGACAGAAGGTAGATAGAGAGAGATGGTATGGAGAGAGAAACAGACAGAAGGTAGATAGAGAGAGATGGTATGGAGAGAGAAACAGACAGAAGGTAGATAGAGAGAGATGGTATGGAGAGAGAAACAGACAGAAGGTAGATAGAGAGAGATGGTATGGAGAGAGAAACAGACAGAAGGTAGATAGAGAGAGATGGTATGGAGAGAGAAACAGACAGAAGGTAGATAGAGAGAGATGGTATGGAGAGAGAAGGTAGATAGACAGAGATGGTATGGAGAGAGAAACAGACAGAAGGTAGATAGAGAGAGATGGTATGGAGAGAGAAACAGACAGAAGGTAGATAGAGAGAGATGGTAGAGAGAGAGAAACAGACAGAAGGTAGATAGAGAGAGATGGTATGGAGACAGAAGGTAGATAGAGAGAGATGGTATGGAGACAGAAGGTAGATAGAGAGAGATGGTATGGAGACAGAAGGTAGATAGAGAGAGATGGTATGGAGACAGAAGGTAGATAGAGAGAGATGGTATGGAGACAGAAGGTAGATAGAGAGAGATGGTATGGAGACAGAAGGTAGACCGAGAGAGATGGTATGGAGACAGAAGGTAGATAGAGAGAGATGGTATGGAGACAGAAGGTAGATAGAGAGAGATGGTATGGAGACAGAAGGTAGATAGAGAGAGATGGTAGGGAGAATTAGGCCAATATCCACTAATAATAAAACAAATAAAAACAGCAAATAAGTTTTGGAACACCAAGCCCTGCAATGCCAAGAGCTGAGCAAAGGAAAGAGTCCCCTCATCCAGCTGGTCCTTTTCTACTAACACACTGAAGAGAGAGAGAGAGAGAGAGAGAGAGAGAGAGAGAGAGAGAGAGAGAGAGAGAGAGAGAGAGAGAGAGAGAGAGAGAGAGAGAGAGAGAGAGAGAGAGAGAGAGAGAGAGAGAGAGAGAGAGAGAGAGAGAGAGAGAGAGAGAGAGAGAGACAGACAGACAGACAGACGTGTCAAGAGAGGATAAGTTTTAAAAAATATTGAGGAAGGGAAACTCACAACAACGTGACTGCAGCAGCACACACATTCTAAGGAAGCGTTTAAGCGAGGATCCAAACAGAAGGATAGTTCAAAGCTCCCTCTCTTTAATCCTGTCGTGATGCCCGAGAAACCAGTAACCGTGCCGTAATCACTCTGCTCAAAGCCGACGGTAAGTCTGTGACTAAGACACACACAACATCCATGCATGGTTAAATCCCAAATGAATACACCGCCGAGGCAAAGGACAAAAAAAGAGAGAGGGATACAAAGAGGAAGGGAAGGTTATGAAGGAGGAGAGTTTGCCTTTCACACTATCCAGGTGGATGTAGGCTCTGGTGGGGGAAGATAAGATGACAGGAAATGGAGCGAAGAGGTAGTGGAAGTGGCGTCAGGTAGATAGGGCCGCTCAGTAGGGCCTTCATCTAGAGGAACAAGGCCATATTCCTGTGTATTCGTCTGTAGCACTGGGCTTTATCCTCCCTGCTCTGCAAATTGACTGGGACATCTAAGAGCTACTGTGAGGCAGAGTCTCACAACAGACGTTGTTGTGCCAAAATATGTATTCCGTTGTGGGATGAGGCTTTATCCACTTGTTAGGATCATCAATATAGCGGTCTGAGTTGTTGAGCTGTGTCTACTTTGCTGTTCTCTGCTTGCTGTATAACACAACTCCAATTTCTGCCCACAACATTCAGGCTATGAAGGAAAATGACATGTAACAATTTAGAACTTAGTTGATGAAAAACAAAATGTAACTTTGAAGAGTCATCGTAGACAGGTTGTTTTTCTATTGGCTGCAAAGGCTGGAAGATACCTGTGCAGACTGGGAGCTGTCTTTGCAGAAACACCAGTGTAGAAGGGTAGGTTGACTTTATCACAGCACTTCGTCTCACCTCTGACCTTGAGCCACACGTCACACTGACTGTGGTATTTCTTCTAAATCGATTACTCTACCCCCTGTCAGTCTGCTGCCTGTCTGTCACTATCTCTGTTTGTTACCATCTCTATCAGTCTGTCTCACTGGTCTGGTCTCTCTTATACAGAATGTCAGATACACAGATACACAGTCAACACAGAGGGTTTGGCAAGTATCTGGTTCACAGGTGTAACCGATGTGAAATGGCTAGCTAGTTAGCGGTGGTACGCGCTAATAGCGTTTTAATCGGTGACGTCACTCACTCTGAGACCTTTATTTATTTAACCTTTATTTCACTAGGCAAGTCAGTTAAGAACAAATTCTTATCCCAATTCTTGACACAATTGGGATCTATAAGAAATACAGTACATATGAATACCAAAAACCCATAACAGTAAGAATGATCTTTTATAACAATGTGACTATGAATTCTTATTCCATACAGCGAAAAACAGATCCAAATCATACTTTTATGCTTCATTTGGAAAAATGATGATGCATTTTAATTACAGTTCACAAATATGCTGAGAAGACAGCAAATAGCTTTGCCCCAGAAACAGCTGAATGCAGCATAGACGAGGTGAACTGATTTCAGTGGGGAAACACAAACTGGACTCCTGTCTGATTGAACAATCCATGACTTCCGTATGACTTAGAGTGGAGGTCTGTGGAGGAACGGAATATGACCCTAATTGAATCAAAACAGTCTGGGTTGTTGAACTTTTAGGTGGAATAAATTAAATAGCTCATTGTGCAAGTTAACCGTCCTAGCTGCAGACACAGTGTGTGTGTGTGTATGTGTGCGTAGGGTGCACATGCATACACATGTGTTTGAGTGTGTGCAGATGCATGCACTTGTGAATCAGGGCTCCCTTGTAAAAGAGAAATTGGTCTCAATGGGACTTCCCCACATGAATAAAGGTTAAATGTGTGTGCATTTGCGTTCATGCATGAATGTCTGTGTATCTCTAAACGCGTGTGTGTTTTCTCTCAACATAGCGGCGCTCTTCAAGGCGTGGCCGATGACCACGATGACACGTCCCCTGAAGCTCTGGAGGGTGCCGTTGGCGGGACACTGCACCAGCTCCCCGTCCGGAAGTCAGGATCATTATGAGATGGTAATACATTGAGATTATCTCAGATGTCCTTAATAACTTAAGTCATTAGAAGAGGGCCATACATGCTTATGTCAAAACATGCATTATAACCATAGGTTTGGGGTGGGGGTGCTGCGACACGCATGCGTGTGTACGCGGTGTGCATGTGTATGGCTGATGGGTGGGCATTATTGAGCATGTAGAAATATGTTGGACATGTCTGCAGGTGGTTTGGACGGCAGTCTTGCGGTCTACTGTGATCTGGGGTTGCACAGTGTGAAAAGCAGGCTGCCACCATGTGTGATTCAGATGCCAAATATGATGAAGTGTTATAGCGCCACCGCCGTGCCTCTGCTTGCCGTAGCTGGCTGGGCCACCGCATAATATTGTCTCTTAAAGGCCCAGTCCATTATTTTGCAGTTGTTTTTGATCATTCAAATTAATGCTGTTTGTTTTTAAATGAAGGAGTAGGCCTTTAATGCAGAAAGCTAGATACATTATTATTGTTGTTTTTCAAACAGAGTAGGCCTTTAATGCAGAAAGCTAGATACATTATTATTGTTGTTTTTCAAACAGAGTAGGCCTTTAATACAGACAAAGTGCCAGGCAGCTTCCTCGTCTGTAGTTTCATAGCCATTGCTCCTGGTTGTTTTTACAACTTCAACTGTCTTGTGAATTCCATTTAAATCAGAACACCTCATTTCTGGATGCAAGAGTAGAGTCAGCAAACTATCATTTCTGTGATTTATACTGAACAAAAATATAAATGCAACAATTTCAAAGATTTTACTGAGTTACAGTTCATATAAGGAAAGGCGCAAATCTATGGATTTCGCGTGACTGGGCAGGGGCGCAGCCATGGGTGGGCCTTGGAGGGCATAAGCCCACTCACTTGGCAGCCAGGCCCACCTATTGATGAGCCAGGCACAGTCAATCAGAAATAGTTTTTCCCAACAAAAGGGTTTCATTACAGACAGAAATACTCCTCAGTGGGTGGGCCGGATGTGGAGGTCCTGGGCTGGCGTGGTTACATGTAGTCTGCGGTTGTGAGGCCGGTTAGACGTATTGCCAAATTCTCTAAAAGGATATTCGAGGCAGCTTATGGTAGAGAAATTAACAATTAAGTTCTCTGGCAACAGCTCTGGTTGACATTCCTGCATTCAGCATTCCAATTGCATGCTCCCTCAAAACTTGAGACATCTGTGGCATTATGTTGTCTGACAAAACGGCACATTTTAAATGGGTCTTTTATTCTCCCCAGCACAAGGTGCATCTGTGTAATGATCATGCTATTAAATCATCTTCTTGATATGCCACACCTGTCAGGTGGATGAATTATCTTGGCAAATAAGAAATGCTCACTAACAGGGATGTAAAGAAATTTCTGCACAGAATTTGAGAGAAATACGTTTTTTTTTAGTATGGAACATTTCTGGGATATTTTATTTCAGCTCATGAAACATGGGACCAACACTTTACATGTTGCACTTATATTTTTGTTCAGTGTAATATTTAAGTGAGTTCAACAGAGTTCAACAGTAAAACCAATTCTGTGGTTGTTGGCAGTTTGAGCTTTCTTTTACAAAATGTCCGACACTCCTTACACATCAAGGGATGCATTAAACACTTGAATTAGTTTCCTGGTTAGAGAGAATAAAGTAGATGTCACGGGTCAAAATTTTGATTGATGACCCTATGTGAACTCTATGTGAACCCTATGTAGTGATGACGTGTGCATGTCTTCTGGTCAGGCAAGCCTGGTTAGGTGGGGGCTATGGGGTGAGTAAGGGTCCATTTGACAGGCCGTTAATGATTGATGACCCAAGCCTGATAGACAAGCCTGGTTAGGTGGGGGCTATGGGGTGAGTAAGGGTCCCTTTGACAGGCCGTTAATGATTGATGACCCAAGCCTGATTTATGACCCTATGTAATGATTTATGACCCTATGTCATGTAGAAGGGTGCATGCCCTGGGTTGAGTAAGTGACCATGTGTCAGGTCAACCTGTTACTGTTTCTCACGGTTTGGGTTGGTTAAGGCCCCTTATAAAGCCGCTGAACAATACCTGTTTAAGACTGTACATGATAACCCCCCTGAATATTAAACAAAAATGACACCTATGCCAATTTTAGGGATGTTATGCTCGGCTTGTCATGAACCCAGTGACCAAAGCCTTGAAGAAGTTCTGTGTGAAGCTCCAGAATGTTTTAAAGGATTTTTGGGTACGAGTGAGGGCCACATGTCTTACATATTCCACCCGGAGGATTCTACGGTAAAGATATTCACAGACCGTGGACCCAAACCCCTTTATCCTGCAAAACCTGGGAGTTTTCCCCCGGCTCTGGGGATGAGAGAATGGCTAAACATCAGGCTGGCTCTTTGTAAAATTGAACAGGTCCTAAGTGTTACAAATGTGCCAGGATATGCGTTGGAAGAACAGGTCTGCGGCCGCAGTGATCTCAAGGCTCTAAGAATTGCTTCAATGGACTATAGCCCTGACAACAAAGTGACAATTTTAGCCTGTGACCTTTATGATAAGGCTAATGCTACAAAGTCTGTCAATTCTCCGGTAGCTTCCAGAGCCCGCAAACATGTAAACTTTTTTATTCCTGTGTTTAGTTTTAAATGGGTGGATTATCCAATTTTCATAACACTTATGAATAAGCTGGACATTCTCTTCCAAAATGGGGAACAGTTAAAGCGCTGGGCGAGGCTTTCCTTGAGACAGAGTCAAGACCAAAAGGCCCGACGGCGGATCTACCCCTGGAGTGAAAACTTACCATGTGTTGATGGACATAGCAAGAGAGCCTTGCCTTTTGAGGGTGAACTCGACACGGACAATGGCGGTTGGTTGCATAAGCTCCCAGGATCTGTAAGAAAGGCATCGTAAAATACCTTAAGAATGTAACGATATAAAATGTATGTACTAAATATTTTGAATGAAATAAATGGTTTTAAAATCAGAATCTCACCACGTTATGAACTCTCGCGTTTGTTCACTCTTAGCGCAGTCTGTCCCTGAGAAAAATCTTGCGGAAAAAGCCATGTGCGCGCGCATGTGCGTGAGGGAGTTTTCTGTAGTGGCTGTGTGTGTGTGTGGGTGTGTGTGTGTGTGTGTGTGTGTGTGTGTGTGTGTTTCAAAAACAGAAAAAGGGGGGCGGGTTGTTTGTTAAAAAAATACCCATGCATGCCTGGTGGGTCGTTTGAAACCAAGGTTTACACTAGCCTGCAAAACAGATGCCTACCCCCCAACAATAATATTGTGTCTTACGACTCCTAATCTTAAAGGCCTTTCATAAAACTATTTTTTTTAGGTGGGCTAAAAAGTCATTCATCCCAGCGATGTCGAGAACAACACACCCCCATGCATCTAGGTGCTAGCACCCCGGAGATTTTAGAAGCTCCAAAAGGATCCTAATGTTTAGACACACCCAATACCATGTGTTTGAAATGTGTCAAATATACCATGGGCGGGGGTATAGCCCGAAAAAAACGACAAACCCCAAATGCTATGTAAAAAAATCATTCAGGGGTTTTTCTCTAGGTCGTAGGGTACAAAAGCGCTAGAAACCATGGGCAATGTTAGCAGCGTTTTAGTTCCGATGCAAACAGCACCTCCAGAAACTCCAAGAATCGTTATCGGACTGAAGCGTTAAAAAAGATAATCGGGGAAAAAAGTCTAATGGATCTATCGCAAGGTGAGTTCTTGAAATAAATCTTTATTAGATTTGGTTGTTGTTGGGGAATTGTTTGAAAAGCGTGGGATGTTATAGAAATATTAAACAATCATTAGGATCAGTATGCTTACCGTATAACAAGGCAATATTAGCTAAAGTGATTATAGCTTTAATATTGTCGAATGTTTTATAGATTCTGAAGCATTCACGCAGATACTCCGAGGTATAACTGAGCTCGAATCATCCCATGGGGCTCCGAAACAAACGCCTGCCCTGAATTGTCAACGTAAGTAAGCTCCAAGAATTCCATACATAAAAATATTTATACCTTAAAAACAAAAAGTGTGGGCATCTTATATTAAAAGTTATTTTATATGTTTACAGAGGACCTAAAGCCTAGAAGGTTAAACGATGCCCTATGGAGCCTGAACGGTTTCTGCGAAGCATATGACTACGAGACAATTCTGCCCTACTCCCAGGATGTATTTACCCAAAAGCAGCGAACAGAGACTTTAAACGGCAGGTCAACTCCCCTTGGCCAGGACAACGTTGTCCCCCATATTTCTAAACACCAAAGGATAATTAGTGCTCAGATCCACAGTTCCGCTTCACCCGAACAATTCTACTTGGCCGATATTCACGAGACGTCGTTCCAAGGACTAGGTATGAATCAATTATATATTATTATTTATATATATTATTATTTAATATTTATATATTTTTTTTATGCCGGAATATGTTAAAACAAGGCCTAATGCTGTTTTTTTTTTTGTTTTTTTCAGGCTCCCCATCTACCGGACCTGCAGATGTTGTAATACAGGTTGAACAAACACAACAGCCCTTGGTTTCAGAGCTTCTTCAGAACAGCCCTCGTCAAAAAAGCCGAGGTATTTAATTAATGTATTGTTAATATATAGGCTTATATCTGAAATGTATTTGGCATTTTTAACATATTTTAGGGTTAATAACCTATTTGTGTATGTATTATTTTTATTTCAGACTCCTCACCGGTTTATGAACACAACGCACAAACATCGGAGGATGCCCAGACAAGCATCCCCGAGGAGGCTCCAAAGACACCAGAGAAACCTGATGATGTCAAAGATTTAAATGACATTTCTGAGGTAGACGATTTGATGTTCTGTGAAGCTGCCAACCTTCTTGAATCGGCCAATTCTGTGGGGGAAACAGCAGATTCTGAAATAGACCAAGAACGTTTTTTCAAAGCGTTTACCCTGGGTTTAAAATCACGAAAGGCTCTACTCCAGAGGCGCATGTGTATTCTACTCGAGCATCAATACAATCAGGATGTGTCATTCTGGCGTAGCGAGCTACCCCGTATGTTAAAAAACATTAGGGCTAAAACAAGCAAATACCGCCGTTAAAAAACACACATGTAAACACACACACACACACACACACACATCCTTAATTAGACAGATGGCGCCCCCTATAGACCAAAGTGAGACAATTGAAACACTCTTAGCCAGGATCCCTACAGAGCTCCAAGATATAGTTAACCATATGAATGATTCGGGGGTAATTGACATAATGACAATAGATGAAAATCTATTATCCCAGATTCCCTCCGAACTCATAGACATTATTACACGTATGAATGAGTCAGGGCCTTCCGAGGAAAACATGTTAACACAGATTCCCGAAACCATCATATCTCTAATTACCCAGCTTAACGCGAGCCCTAGGTTTAATTCGGCCCCACAGACACCTCTAAGACAGCCTTTAACAACATTGTCCGAAGAGTCTGAAAGTCAATATGATGTTTTTGAACAGTTGGACAAATGTCTAGCAAATCTGGAGGGGGGCGGTCTTGAGATCAGTGTACAGAACGAGAGCGCTAGGTTTAATTCGGCACCCCAGACACCTATAAATCAGCCTTTAACACCAATGTCCGAAGAGTCTGAAACCCAATACGATGTTTTTGAACAGTTGGACAATTGCCTAGTAAATCTGGAGGGGGGAGGTCTTGATCGAAGTGTACATGTTTTGCGTCGAAATAAATTCAACAATATTGAGGTTCGCCAGTTTTTCAATTTCACATGGGGGGGTCAGATTCGGGAATATGCTGTGTTTTACGTAATGCTTATGGACACTTTGAATGAACTGTTAGCTAGGATCAGAGATTATAGCGAACCTAGGGATCTCTTACAGTTGGAAATTTGTGGAGACAGTCTACAGAGCAAGGTATCGCTTATTTTACAGAATGGTGAAGCAGAGCTTGAACAATTTGTTAAACTGCTAGAACGCCTTGTACAGTCAAATTTAAACGTGCTAGCAGATAGGACCCTCGAACTTGTAGTACAATTAGTACGCCAACCACAAGGGGGCGGGGGTCAGAGACGAAAGCTCGAGAGTTTAATGCAGTCCGAAATCATAAGCAATAAAGGGCCTATCTCATAAACGTTCACAATCCAGGTAATAAGCTATGTTTTGCCATAGGTTTGGCCCCACTTACTCAGCCCCGGATGTACTGATCAAGCCGCGTTACATAAAGCTCTCGAGCTACAAACTGCGGTGGGTCTCGGTATACAGGATGCTGTGGCTTTCTCAGACATAGTCAAATTTGAAAACTTTCTGAACATCAAGATTGTGGTTTTGTACCACAGTAGGGCTAATGACGCTCTCCTCAAGTTCCAAAATATACCCGAACCACATCCTAAGACTATGTACTTTTA
>NW_022263807.1:0-42101 GCF_002021735.2 Oncorhynchus kisutch
CTGCTGCTGTTACTGCTGCTACTACTTACTGCTACTGCTACTACTTACTGCTAAAACTGCTGCTGTTACTACCTGCTGCTACTACTACTACTTACTGCTACTCTACTACTACTGTTGACTGCTGCTACTACTACTACTACTACTGCTGTTTCTACTACTACTGTTACTACTACTACTTGTCTGCTGCTACTACTACTGCTACTACTACTTACCTGCTACTACTACTGGTTACTGTTGCTACTACTACTTAACTACTACTACTTTAGCTGCTACTACTACTGGCTGGCTGCTACTGTTACTGCTGGTACTACTATTACTACTACTGCTGTTACTACTACTATCACTACTACTACTACTGTTACTACTACTACTGTTACTACTACTACTGATGCTACTACTACTACTACTACTGCTGATGCTACTACTACTGTTACTACTACTACTACTACTGTTACTACTACTGTTACTACTACTACTGCTGTTACTACTACTGCTACTAATTCTACTGCTGTTACTACTACTGCTGTTGATACTACTGCTGTTGCTACTACTGCTACTGCATTACACTAGATACCCTCCATCTCCACTAATCAGCACCTTGGTCCAGAGGGAGGGCCTGTATTAGTCAGGTTAAGGGTCTCTCCAGTCCAGTTACTGGATTAACAAGTCCTCTTAGTGGGGCTTACCATATACACAACAAGGGAGACCTAACCAATACAGTACAGTATGTCCCAGTACAGTATGTACCAGTACAGTATGTGTGTCTCTCAAATGGCACCCTATTCGCTTTATAGTGCACTACTTTTGACCAGGGCCCATAGGGGTCTGTTTAAAAGTAGTGCACTACATAGGCAAAAGGTGCCAGATGGGACATAGCCTGTGTCTTTTGTAATCGAGTGGCCTTTTCTGGTGGGGTTCTCGCGCATAGACTTTTCCTATATCTGACCTGTGGTCTGTGGTCTCAATGTGTTCCTAAATCTTGACAGATGTAATTGTTGTAACGTTGGCTGAGCGTGGCCTGTTGTTGTACTGTATATGACACATCTCATTAACTGTCCCACACAGACCACCAGATACACAGTCATGTCTCTGAATCAAATGATTTGTTATTGTTAGCCAGCCATATCACTTCAGATCCTAAACAAAATAGCTCATGTGATTAACGTCACGGCTGACACGATTCATCTTATCTGTGGCCTTTGTTGAGAAATAAACATGCATTTTGTGGGGTTCCAAGGATGAAATACATTGGACTGAAACTATGAATTTGTAGGACGAGAACACTCCTTTTCTGTTACAGGTTTTTTGTTGAAATACAAATGAGCCCCATGTAAAGGCTCCAGACCTCGGGGAGAAAGATTCAGAACTATCATTATGCAGCTAACAATAGTAATGAGCGGTGAATTTGAAAGGATTTTCCAAAAGTCTGATATTATTTTGTCCTAAGACTGTTAGAGAAAACCCCATGGGGGAACTTTCGAGACTGGACCTGCGTTGATCTGTTGAAACTGTGAGGGTCAACCAAGGTACAACCGACCAGTTTTCCCCCCTTGACGCATACAAGCATTTTGAGAAATTAAGGCACTAAAAAGGGGAAAAACAAGTAATGCGTTTAAAAGCCAGTCCGTTCTCCTATAAAGAAAATAAAAGCACTGTACGAAGAGTAGTAAACCTGAGATAATGACCTGGGGATGCCAAAGCAATATTTCCCCCCCCTTTTTAATTGTGCTTGTATTCGCCCTCACCGTTTCATGTTATGGGGGCCGAAGTTTTTAAACTTTTCACAGCTGCGTGTGGAAGGGGACAGTGTCCTGAGGCAGTTGCAGGCCCCGGCTAAGGAGTCACCGTGCCAGCACCGAGGACTTGGATTCATTAAGCTGCTTTAGCAGTGCAAACATTACCTTAAATGGCAAGGCCATGTTCTGGCAAAGACTCTCTCACGCCTTGTTTCAATTAAATGGGAATCAAACATTGCAGGTATGCTATGTGCAGAGTGTCTTTATTGAAAGGGGGATGAGGGAGGGATGGAAGGGGGGGGGGGAGCACTTGTGTTCCCCTCCCTTGAGAAAAAGCTAGGTTTGTTTCATTTATGCCGTTATAAAAACAAAAGAAAGTGGCATTCTGGCAACCAGTTTTCATGTAGAGTAATAATCCGGGTTTCTGTTTTTCAGAGCTGTGCTAACTACCAGATGCCTTGTTTTATGGAGGGTTCCTGACTTTGATTTTATGTGGCATGTCAGACTTGTGAAACAGTCTGAAGAGATTAGGCTGTATTACATATGTCAGTCCCCTGCCATGTATGTGTTTCATTATGGGACCAGGCCTGGTCCTGGTAGATCAGTCTCAGACATTCCTGGTTGTATTGTTCACAGCTCTAGTATCCTGCAGTGGCTGTCTTCAGGTAGTGCCAACAACACAAGGCTCTGTATCTTAGTCACACTGCAACTACAGAAGTAGGATCTTAATTTGATCACTCTTTTCTTGATGAGAAACGTGTAGTGTATTTGAGTTTTAAAAAGGCTTCCAAAGTTTGATACTTTGAAAAGTATCAACTTCTACAATAATTTCCATTTATTATAATTCACATAATAATTCACAGTTCCTGTTGCTGCAGGATAATTTCCCTGCTGTAGAATACTGGCCCAAATTAAGATCCTACATCTGTATATCACCACAAATAAACAACCACACTGTGCCTACAGGCACTATCAGGAGGCAAGAAATATAACAAGTAGATGCTGATTGAAAAAGGGACTCTAACGACCCAAAATGGAGGCAGGAGTAGATCCCCGTAATATATGAATAAATGCATTGACACATATTCAGTCACAGTGGACTATAATAACACAGTGTCGGTCCTCTCCTACCTGCACTAGTGCCACTATCTTGCGTAATCACCAGAGCCGGTGCTCTCAGCTTTACGATTCACCGCCTGCACAGTCATCTCCCACTCTAACTAATACTCCACGACTGTGTTCATTTTATGTCGGTAAAGTGCAGCTTTGACACGGTGATGTAAAAGTTTATAGAGTGTCCTGTCAGCTCTTTAGCCACATCACTTATACCCGTCCTGCCTCGTCGCCATCCCGACCAGGCATCCAAAATCAATACAATATTTTTCTCCCGATAAATAGTGTAAAAAGGTCTAAATGAACGCGTCGACAGTTGGCTGCAATTAGAGGTGCAGCCGCGCGGGGTTAGTGTGGTGACAGATGACAGTCCCCCCCCACCCCTCCCTTACAGATCAGCACAAAATGAAGATGTGGAGGAGAGCACTTTGTCACCGCCAAGGGGTTGCAACCTGGAAATGGCTTATAATGGAAAAAGGTTTTTTCACACACACACTATCTGCTGCTTCAAGCACTTTCTCTGGGCCGATGGGCGAGTCCGAATGGGTTCTCTATTTTCTTTATCTAAGCCTTTAATATCCTCCTGGGCAGCGGACGGCGACCGCGCCGTGCTGAGGTCAGGCCGGCTGGACAGGCAGACAGACGGGGCTGCAGCAGAGAGAGATTGGGAGGCAGCAGAACATTCTATTGATCCTGGACCCCCATTTGGTGGAAGTGATAAAGGTAGTGTTGTGATCGCTAAACTACAGAGAGATGGAAGGAGGGAGAATTAAATAGAAATGGGGGATACTGATAGTAACTGTTGCCCCACAGGGGAGACTGTGTATTCTGGGTTTTCCAGACATTTTATCTGGCTCCTGTGGCTCCCAAACATATTGCCCATGAGGGGATTTTAAAACTCACCATTCAATGGCATTGGGAGATATTTGAGGAGGGAGATAAAAGTTAAGTACCGAGCAGTCCCAGATTACGAGTGAGGAGGACTTGTAGCCCCATTCACGCAGCCAGCTGAATTCTAAAAACAGTAGGATGACGACAGAGCTTAGTAAACAAGCTCTCTAACGGAGTTGGTGGGAACAGAGAAAGACGGTGGAATAGTGCCCCCTGTGAGTGTGTCACTGCAGAGTATCCCAGTGATGGAGAGGGCTCGGGGAAACATTTATATCCTCAAATCCACTTTATCGACCGCGCCCCTGTCAGGGAGGGTGGAGGGGACGGGTGTGCCCCCCCCCCCCCTCCGAGTGCCTCTTAGCTCAAACACTGACTGCTGGAGGAGAGGAGTCTTCCACTGAATGTGGAACCTCTTTATGGTGATTGTTTTATCAGCGTGTCTGTCCGTCCCCCTGGGAACAGCTCTGCTCCGGGGAGGAGAGAGGAGAGGAGGATGACCCTCATTTTCCGAAAGCAAAGTGTTCAGTATTGATCAGCGGGGATGTGCACGGCTGATGACACGGGTTAATTTACTAGACACAGGGAAAGTTCATTGTTTCCTGTCACTCCAAGACTCACTCGTGATCTTTACAGCCCTGGTCACCCCCCTCGAAATGTCTCCCTCCTCCGCCACACAGTTCATCACAGAGGAGAGAGAGCGAGAGAGAGACCAATCCCTATACGCCATCCAAAGGGGAAAAGGACACCCTGTTTTTTTCCCAAGCTTGTTTGACGCTGATCCACAGCACTTAGCTACAGGTACCAACAGACATAAGTAGAGACACACAAGACAATCAAAGCTAATATGGCTAACAACAAAACACCCATTAGCTACTGTGGCACAGTGCAAATAATGATCTTCAACCTGGAATAGGTTGAACTAGTCCTACACATGAGGTAGACCCTCACATGATAATTTACAACAGCATTATCAATTCATAAGTAGGAAAAGAGGTGCATAATTAACAGTTAGCTGGCTTAAATAATTAATAAAGGTTTGTAAATGAGATGAAACGCTGTATCATACATGGATGCTCAGCTAACGGTCTTTATGCAAATGAATATTTCACAGCCTATCACAACAATATGTCGTCATATAGTCTACTCAATCACAGTTGTGGAGAGTTGAACAGGGCTGTTTAACTGGCCTTATTCCAAACCAAAACACAATCAATACTAAATACATAACCGGTACTCACACTGCTGAAAATGACAGGGGTCAGAGGTGCACGTCTGGGGGTGAAAGGTCAATTTAGTTACACCTAAAGGTCAAAGCCATCTTGTGAGGCTCAATTATCCGACTTATTAGGGGCACGGCCTAACAACCCAACTGTCACTTGCTTTGTGTCAGGAAAATCATAAACAAATGGTAAGAATTTGGCTAGTGATTTAATATGCATAAGTACATGTTTTATAATTGTGGTTTGATCTTTGAGTAACAAAATACTTATGTATATTGAGAACAATAGGGTGGAATCAGATGAATGTCAGATTTTTTTGTTAACAGTAAATACTTTTAATATAGCTACTAAAATTCTAGTTTTCTAGTGATTAATTTGAATATGTTGGACCTAGTTATTCATGCTAGATTGAGAGCAAGGTATATTTTATAATGCACATTCAAGTCACTTGTAATATTTTCCTAAAAGGAAAATATTTAATAAACATTCATACATAAAAGGCCAAATTCCAAACTTTCTAGTTTTGAAAAGAAATGTTATGCAAAAGAATCATCGCTAATCTACACAGAAATTGAGAACAAAGGCAAACGAATGTTAATCTTAATTTAAAGAGGTGTGACTTGGCACAGTGCGTGTCGGGCTGGGGCTGGCACAGTGCGTGTCGGGCTGGCACAGTGCGTGTCGGGCTGGCACAGTGCGTGTCGGGCTGGCACAGTGCGTGTCGGGCTGGCACAGTGCGTGTCGGGCTGGCACAGTGCGTGTCGGGCTGGCACAGTGCGTGTCGGGCTGGCACAGTGCGTGTCGGGCTGGCACAGTGCGTGTCGGGCTGGCACAGTGCGTGTCGGGCTGGCACAGTGCGTGTCGGGCTGGCACAGTGCGTGTCGGGCTGGCATTCCATTCATTTGCCATGTTTGTTTTAGATTGTTGGGTAGTCTTATTTATTTCGCCTGTTTTCTGGCGGTTTGGGGCTTCGTTGACGGCTTGCGGGGGGGCGGCTCGGCCTGGAAGATTCCGAGGTAATAAATCTGTGAGGTGTCATCTCTCTCCCCTCCCCTTTCCTCAGTGTCTCCGAGTAGCTATGCCACTTCTGATTAGCGGGGCCCTCCCCTCCTGGAAACCTAGCAGACAGGAACAAACTGATTACTGCCCATCTTGAGGGGATTGAAGACACCGAACAGGAGGATTAAATTAATATATTAACAGCAGCTCCCTCACATACACTCCTCTCACTATCAATTCCCTGTTAAGTTTTTTAAATTATTTTGGGATGGAAAAAACGTGGCATATTTGATAATTTTTCAAAAATAAATAACGGTTAACGTTTCCCCCCGTCGTTTCACGAAGGTGCGGCATCTGTCATCGGTGAAGAGGAGACGGGGAGGCTTTGAACTTCTCACACATAAAAGGCGCAAATAAACGCAAATGTATCCTTTCAGCTACTCACATGGAATTAGGGAAGGGGATGGAAGTTGGCCTCCACACAGCAGCCACACCCAATCACTCTGATGGTGGAAAAGAGTTCAGTGTCTCCGCTCTACTGGGACCGAAGTTAGGGCAGTAAGTGGGAAAGGAGGGAAAACTCTTTCATCTGCCTCAGCTACTTCTCACCCGTTTTTTTTAACAATGCTGAAACAAAACAAAAACAAAACTGGCAAAGAGAGCGAGAGAAGTTTTGCTACCTTCGCGAATCGATACGACGGAACGGGAGAAGTTTGAGATTGTTCCGAAACACTGGGGATGATGTCGACTGACTGGCTGTGCGATATCTTCACTGTACTATATAATAGAATGATCCTATATGGATCAATTACAAGGGTAGGAGTAATGGTACTCCTATGAACCGCTGAACTGCCTCAACTCAGGGTAGAGAATCACACAGAGACAGTTATCAGAGGTGGTGGAGACAAGAGAGGCCCTATAGACCACACAGCATTATTTCAAGCGACGCTCTTCACTAAATGATCTCTAACAGCCAAAAGAGATATAGAGGACATAGAGGTTCTAAAGAACCGGAAATTTAAAAATGAACGGTCGAAAGGAAAGGATTTGTCTTTCGTGTCCCTCCAACTTGTGAGCAGAGCGGAGCACTCTTACGTAAAGAGTTTAGGAGACAAATTGCTTTTAGGACAAAGTGTTGGTGAGAATGAAAAAACAACGGGTGAATATTTAATAGTGGGCCACAGTCTCCTCACAAACAAATCAATATGGTGATGCAGAATGAACGGTGGGAGGAAGGACTGACGCAGGCAGTAGTGGCATATAGAGGCAGGAGAGGAGGGGTACTAGTCAGCCGTACTCCTTCAGTTTAGGAACATCCTGACATTTGTGAAGGTTAAGGGATTGTAACTGTCTGTCTGTGTCAATCACCTGGCTCAAAGGTCACACCCAGTCTATTTTTCATTAATTATACCCTCAAAATGTCTCCAGGATGCAGTCTGGGTGGACACTGCTGTAACACACTCCTCCACCCTAGAGGGAAGGTTGAGGTCTCACAAGCTAAATGGAAAGAGGATAAATCATATCGCCAATCTGTACTAATTTGTGACCATGGCATGAATAGCATCCTCAAACAATGCATCTAAAATTGCTCAATTTGACCATGCTGCTGCTTGAGGTTGAGTAAGTCAAGAGGTGGCCTAAGAGGTTCGTTTGAGGTAGCCTAAGAGGTTCGTTTGAGGTAGCCTAAGAGGTTTGTTTGAGGTAGCCTAAGAGGTTCGTTTGAGGTAGCCTAAGAGGTTTGTTTGAGGTAGCCTAAGAGGTTCGTTTGAGGTAGCCTAAGAGGTTCGTTTGAGGTAGCCTAAGAGGTTAGTTTGAGGTAGCCTAAGAGGTTTGTTTGAGGTAGCCTAAGAGGTTTGTTTGAGGTAGCCTAAAAGGTTCGTTTGAGGTAGCCTAAGAGGTTTGTTTGAGGTAGCCTAAGAGGTTAGTTTGAGGTAGCCTAAGAGGTTCGTTTGAGGTAGCCTAAGAGGTTCGTTTGAGGTAGCCTAAGAGGTTTGTTTGAGGTAGCCTAAGAGGTTTGTTTGAGGTAGCCTAAGAGGTTTGTTTGAGGTAGCCTAAGAGGTTTGTTTGAGGTAGCCTAAGAGGTTTGTTTGAGGTAGCCTAAGAGGTTTGTTTGAGGTAGCCTAAGAGGTTTGTTTGAGGTAGCCTAAGAGGTTTGTTTGAGGTAGCCTAAGAGGTTTGTTTGAGGTAGCCTAAGAGGTTTGTTTGAGGTAGCCTAATTGCCGAGTTATTTTATTATTTGAGAAGAGGTCTTTGATGTCTTCAATGAGGACAGGAAACATTTCGCTTGTCCATTTCCCATGACGTTGACCTCTGACCTGTTCCAGAGTACTAAATGCTTTTCTTGTTACACCACTAGGAGAAACAAGACTTTACACAACAACAACGGGTCTCTTCTGCTCTGGGGCACGATCGCACGCACACGACTCGACCTGAAGTGGAACAATGGTGTGTCGGTGCACTCAGAGCAGCTCTCAAGGCACTCCCACAGCAGGATGCTGCTCCGCTGTGACAGACCCACCCCTAAAGTAGAGCAGTGGTCTCTTCTGAGGCCATGAAATAGTAATACCATCCCACTTCAGTCTCCCTGCGAGATGGAGGGGGAGGCGGGGGGGGTTCCATTGTCACCGTCCCCCAATATCTCAGAGACTCTAATGGGCAAGACAATAGGGCCGGGGCCTAAAAAGGCTTCCCCATGAAAATTTTATCAGTGACTTTGTCTCTCTCTCTCTGTGTGACGCTGTGCGTGTTAAACGGCTACAGGGACAAGTAGCCAGCAGCACTCAGAACCCATCTCCCATTCCCTCGCTTGTTATTCCTTTAGTTCCTTCCTTCTTTTCACAGATTTCTCATTCTTTGGAGAGTCCTTCCTCTTTCCCCAGGTGTCGCTCCCAACCTTCCACGGCACTACACAGGGAACTGGCTGGAAAATGTTCAGGGCAAATTGGATTAACACCGCAAGACCCCAGGATGGGGCACTTAACACACAGATGCACTTCGGGGAGCTCAGTCAGCCCTCAGAATGATTTGTGACTGAACAAAGAACAGGAGAGAAAGGAGAGAAGAGTCTGGGCAAAGACCACAGAGGTGGTGTAATATGTTCTTTACCGGCAGAGCCATCACCACCAGCCCAAAGTTATCATACTGGAAAAGGCAAAGCGCCCTGAGCACTGGTGGTGTGTTTAGTAGTGTCCGGAAGTGCTTTTGTCTCTCGACTGTGGCTGGTGGGGGCAAAGAATGTTTTTGCGTCCGGTCGGCAAAGCTTTCATGTGCTTGCTGATAGAGTATTGTCCGAATAAAAGAATTGTCTCTGAATTTTAATGTAATCAAAATCCATTTTTCAAAAGGTATCTGTAATCTGATTACAATATTTCTGCTGATAAAGTAACTGATTAGTCTGGGTTTTTTTGTAATCAGATTACATGCAATCAGTTACCCCTCAGTCATGCATGTGATATACATGCGTTCATTCATACAGTATCAATGGAACCCATGTAATGCACTACCACTGCTCAAAGCCACTTCTTCCCTGACGTCTCCAAGGTAGAAAATGTGTGGTGTGACAGTTATTTATTGGTGAGCTGATTCACTTTACTGCCTCTCCCACCACAAGACTACATCAGCTGCAATACGGCATCGTAGACGGCATCGATTCAAATGAACATCAATGCCAGCTGGGATCTGAGGGCCACGGCGTGTGACGATACAGCAAACTAGGGTTACCTCCCAAGCGGCACCCCTTTCCCTAAATAGTGCACTACTTTTGACCCGGGCCCTAGGGCTCTGCTCAAAAGTAGTGCAATAAATAGGGAATAAGGTGCAATTCAGGCCTCAGAGGGTTTCAAATGAGTATTAGGTCTGGGTGGTACATCTCTACATACTGCAGAAAGACCTGTGTTTATATTACTCAAATAAAATAATAAAATATCCAGCCCATCTGTTTTTTTTGGTTAGTTTTTTGGGATCCTCTGATAATTACCCTCTAAAAAGTTGTTGTTCTTGTCTACAACTTTCATATCTGTTCTGATTTCCTTCTGGACCAGCGAGTGCCACAACAAATCGATTGGCGAGGTTAATATATTGGCATGAAAACCACGTAGAGTTACAGCAGGAAAGCCTGACCCCAATAAACCTCGAATAAATTCCTGTATTATGCAGCTGTGGCCTGCTGCAACGGAGAGATTCCAGTGGAGAGCTAGCTCATTATGAACCTGTGTGTGTGTGTGTGTATCATATATTCTGATGAGGTTTTTATTACTATTCTTAAAATGTTCAATAAAGTATAAAGAAATGCTTGCTGTGCCCACACGTCCTTGATCAGGAACATATTATAAAATCTGGAAGGGCAAAGGGCCGAGGAAAGGTTTTTCAAAACTATAAGAAGTCGAATGATGATTTATAAGCGGAGGCTCAATGCACACCATTAATGAGGTACAGTGTAAATGTACGCACATATTATTTTAGCAAGAAGTTTAATTTAACCGCTCTCTTGTCCTCGGCACTATTTGAACTCCTCGTTTATTGCCCTTCTACTCGGTATTTGTCAGGAAATAAAACTCCCCAGTAAATGTTGTTATGACAGAGCCTTATTGGTTTAATTTAGTTTCATTTGTTCATTTATTTCACAGCAGCAGCGATGTTCTGCCATTGATTACCCCTCTATGCGCGTTTAATTGTTTCTTCAAGGTCCGTGTGGAATAACGTACGGAGGTGAGGTTCCATTTTATAGATCTCACGCTAATTAGGGACGGGCAATTATTCACGGGAGTATCACGCCTGACAGGTCGCAAACAATGACATTACGTTGGGAAAACGCTTCAGCCGATCGATACTGTAGAACAACCAAATGAAGTCAAAGGATCGGGGGAAACAAAGTTTTCCCTAAACGCTGAGCTGGAGACAGAGTCTACTCTACAGAGGCCAGGTGTCAAGATAGACGACACACTCCGCACACTTAACAGGCCTGAGTTCCTCCTCCCTCTCTGGGGCTCTCATCACATGGAGGAGTGATATTCCGTAGGGGTGAAGGGGAGGGAAGGAACTCTGTACTGTTCCATAGGAATGGGTTTATGGAAATGGGGGTTAACCGGAGCGCCGGGAACGTCCTCTGATAGAGAATCTATGAGGCGCTGACATGGCGATGGTGAACCTGTGTTACATGAGAGGGGGTCACCGTGCGCCCTAATCACGGACGTGACATGACATGCTGTAGGTTGGCCCCTCCGTGTTAAATATTTATGTCAGCTCTGACTGCCGTGCCGCTGCTGCCTTGATGGCTGTCAGATGATCTTGACACCTCTCTCTCTCCCCCTCTCTCTCTCTCCCCCAATGCTCACCATTAAAATGCAATAGAAATTCAAAGAGAGAAAAATTTCTGGTTTTATTTCTGACAACAAGCAGGTGCAGTGGTAGAGGAGTTGGGAGATTGACGTATTCCTATATGATGTACAGTAGGTTCTATGTGTGTCAGCACAGATGTAGTTAGGGAATGCTGAATCTCATTCATACATTTAGCCTAAAGCAGGAGCAGTGTCTGGCCCTATGCAGTTCCCCCATCCATGCCATTAAAAAAAAGAGAGCGCGATCCCATCACTGCCATCTACATAAAACTAGGGTCACTCAGCAGTTTGATTTGGGGGCAATCAGGATCACCGGAGAGAGAAGACACATCCCCACCACCCACCGACAAGTGACGACCCCCAATGATGGGTGTCAAAGATATTCTAATGAATGTCAGAATACATTTCAGAGGGCCGTGCTTCCGCCCCTGCACAAACCACTGGAGTGACCCTCCTTATGGGGCTGCCAAGCCCCCTTTTCACCCCCCTCCAACCCCCCCACCATGTTCTAGAGGTTTAGAAGATTAATCAATGTCAATGTCTGCTCCCCTTCCCCTTTTGAAGCCAATAAAAGGTACTAGACTGTCTGGCCCAACAGAAAATCACTTTGTTCAGTCGCACGGCCGCCTCGGCCTGCCCGCCCCGCTTGTCAAAGCCAAGGGGGGCTTGCCTGGTCATAGCCTGAGTCGGAGACTGCCTTCCCTTCTGGATAGCAGCTCTCAGCTCCAGCTCCGCCCTGCTTGACCTTTGATATTTGACCAGTCGGGTTGCAAGACACTTGCTCTTTCGAGCTGAAATGTCACTGGGGCATCTTGTCAGCTCTCAGACACCTCGGCCTGACAAGCGATTTTTACTTCTGTGTGCTACAAGGCAGAAAATACAAGGCCATGGCCTTGACGTGAGGCGCACACCAGACTGTCAGATGCGGTAGTCACATTACTGAGTTTCTGTAGACAAAGAAAGAGATGGCTGGACTGGGGCAGAAGTCCCAGTGCTAAGTCACAGTGACTGATCATTATATTCAGTTAGGGTGAGCCACAACACAGACAGATAGGCTACGTGGTGGGATCATTGATAAGATGCTGAATATGGATACCAATGTACGTATACAGTGCCCATTCACGATGAGTGAGAAAGTTAGACGTACAAATATCATACCCCCAAGACATACTAACCTCTCACTCATCATTATTCATGATTCATTCAGGATTATCTGTAATCATGGTAGCATCCACATTAAATGTAGAAGTGTTTAGAAACATATTCTATTCTTATTTACAATAAAAGTAACACCAAAATGACACAATACATTATTTACCATTAATTTCTATTGGGCACCAAATAATCTAATACACAACCAAAACAAACAGCAAATGCATCCAACAAGTTTGTACAGTCTCGAGCTTTACATAGTCATTGAGTGCTAGGAATATAGGACCAAATACTAAGCTTTTTACTGCTTTAATACAGATAATGTGAATTTGTCCCAATACTTTTGGCTTTGTGATGGCCACTCCAATACCTTGACTTTGTTGTCCTTAAGCCATTTTGCCACAACTTTGTTAATATGCTTGGGGTCATTGTCCAATTTGTGACCAAGCTTTAACTTCCTGACTGATGTGTTGAGATGTTGCTTCAATATATCCACATAATTGTCTTTCCTCATGATGCCATCTAGTTTGTGAAGTGCACCAGCCCCTCCTGCAGCAAAGTACCCCCACAACATGATGCTGCCATCCCCGTGCTTCACGGTTGGGATGGTGTTCTTCGGCTTGCAAGCCTCCCCCTTTTTCCTCCAAACATAACGATGGTCATTATGGCCAAACAGATGTATTTTTGCTTCATCAGACAAGAGGACATTTCTCCAAAAAGTAAGGATCTTTGTCCCCATGTGCAGTTGCAAACTGTAGTCTGACTTTTTAATGGCGGTTTTGGAGCTGTGGCTTCTTCCTTGCTGAGCGGAATAGGACTCGATTTACTGTGGATATAGATACTTTTGTACCTGTTTCCTCCAGTATCTTCACAAGGTCCTTTGCTGCTGTTCTGGGATTGATTTGCACTTTTCGCATCAAAGTACGTTCATCTCTAGGAGACCGTCATACCGCTCCTTCCTGAGCGGTATGACGGATATGTGGTCCCATGGTGTTTATACTTGCGTACTATTGTTTGTACAGATGAACGTGGTACCTTCAGGCGTTTGGAAATTTCTCCCAAGGATGAACCAGACTTGTGGAAGTCTACATTTATTTTTCTGAGGTCTTGGCTGATTTCTTTAGATTTTCCCATGATATCAAGCAAAGAGGCACTGCGTTTGAAGGTAGGCCTTGAAATACATCCACAGGTACACCTCCAATTGACTCAAATGATGTCAATTAGCCTATCAGAAGCTTCTAAAGCAATGACATAATTTTCTGGAATTTTCCAAGCTGTTTCAAGGCAGTCAACTTAGTGTATGTAAACTTCTGACCCACTGGAATTGTGATACAGTGAATGATAATTGAAAAAATATGTCTGTAAACAATTGTTGGAAAAATTACTTGTGTAATGCACAAAGTAGATGTCCTAACCGACTTGCCAAAACTATAGTTTGTTAACAAGAAATTTGTGGAGTGGTTGAAAAACGAGTTTTAATGACTCCAACCTAAGTGTATGTAAACTTCCGACTTCAACTGCATGTACAAAAAGTGCTGCAATTTCTAAACGGTTCACCCGACATGGATGAAAATACCCTCAAATTAAAGCTGAGAGTCTGCACTTTAATAGTCATGGTTTGATTTCAAATCCAAACTTTTGAAGTATACAATCAAAAGAATTCAAAATGCAGAGGGCACTGTATGCTATGTATAGGCATGCTGAAAACAACCTTCACGGTTTGGTAGACAAGTTGAAATCAACAGATAAAATGGGACGGACTGTTGCGGACATTAGTTCAGGTCAACTGATAAAATGAGACGGACTGTTGCGGACATTGGTTCAGGTCAACTGATAAAATGGGACGGACTGTTGCGGACATTGGTTCAGGTCAACTGATAAAATGGGACGGACTGTTGCGGACATTGGTTCAGGGCAACTGATAAAATGACTCCTTATCATTACTGATATTTATAACATAGAATCTGAGAACTACAGTACAGGTTCAAAGGTCAACAGATGACCCCTGATCTTTTCTTCATACAATATCAACTTGTCTCCTGAGAACCAAGAGGGAACTCTTCTCTTTTTGGTATCATTCTCTCTCCTATTTATCTGAGCTTCCCCACACTTATCCAGCCCCATCCCTTATTTCTCTTGACCCTTCTTCCTCTAAAATCAGCATGTTCCCCCTGTTAAGAGTGGGGGGGGGGGCAGACCAGACCCCCTATTTGACCGCGAGTGACATTGGGCAGTGCGGTGGTGTAGCTAAGGGAGGGGTTGTCAGGGAGGTGAAAGAAGCAGCAGTCACATCATTTCTGGTTTGCGCGAGCGGCAACCTGCTCAAAGTTTGCAACTAAATGCTTGTCTTCAGTGGAGCTGACAAGGGAGAAGTGGGGAGCTCAGTGAACCATGGCCGGGCCTGCCAGGAAATGACAGGAATCATTGGCATACATTTCAACCAGCCTGGCGCTACCCTATTAAAGTGCCACGTCCCCGCTTTAAAACAGACAGGGAGGAATCCGCTTTGATAGATAGAGACTAAAATGGCTTATTGATTTTTCTTACCCACTTCTTCTTCCCTTTTCTTTGTTAAGAACTTTGGGGGAAATTACAACCGACCCCAAACGTATCAGTGTCTTTTTACAATTATGGGAAATGTAAAAAAAAAAAAAGTGTATTTTTTACATAAAATCAGCAGATGTGTTTATTATTGGTCTTTGAACTGTAAATGAATGAGTAAAATAACAATATCGAAGAATATCTCCCATTCAGTCATCCAGTACAACCAACAGGCTAGGCACAGTAACTAAAGGCCTTTAATACAGCAAGTCATGGATTCTGCAGTACATCAAAAATATATATATTATTACTATATGCCTGGGTGGCACTTTCTGATCAATTCTTTTGATGATTGCTTAAATAATATAACATACAAGGCTTTCAAACAGTACCCTATACCATAAATGTGAATTAAAAAGTATTTCATTATTCCAGTTCTTTTCAAGTTGCGGATTTCGTCCTCTGAAAACAAGTGCTGATGGTGTTTTAAGTGTAACCATAATGGTTCAGGGTGTGTGGTAATGGGCCTATAAGCAGTTTAGAGACCTACTCCCAGAACAGGAGGAACGGCCCAAGTAGAGGAGCAGACAGGAAGCACCCTGACAATGAGAGAAATGCTGCAGGAATTTGATTTCCACAGCTTTAGGTGATTGGATTAACTTAAGGAGATGAAGGTGAGTATAAAAACTTGATGAAATACTGATATGGTTCGAAGTAGAACTCACTGTACTGTAGGTGTCTAAAGACTCCCATCGACTGCCTTAGCAGTAGGCTACAGCACATTCAACGAGCAATCTTCTTTAAAATTACAGTTTCATGGGTATCGCTGGAACTTAAAAAATGATTAAATGAGATGCATTTGCTTGGTAAATATTGCATTGTTTGCAGAGATAATCATATTAATATAATTATATCTCAACATTGCCCAAGGCCAGTGCTTAATTCAGTGTCAAAGGGCCTGTGTCTCGCTGCAGGGCTGGTTTTTAATCAGACAAATCCTCATACTTAGATCAGCCGCCTCAAATCGTGGAAAAAAATACATCATGCATCCTGTCATTTTCAGCCCAATTTTTCCCTTAATGAATGAATAGCCCTGACTTAATCTCTCTAGTAAAAAATTAAAGCCAACTAAAGCTCAATTCAATGCGGTTGCCTACACCTCTTCTCAGCAGTACCAGCCTCCCCAATCAAAGGAATTAGCCTAATCGGCGAGCGGAGCGTTGGCCTGGGCAAGGTCCTAACAACCTTGTCAAATGCTTTGTGCGACACAGAATAGAGACCATGCTCTGGCCCATCAGTTTCATAAGGCCTCCATTATAGGGCAGTTGAGTGTGTTGAGAAGCCTGTTGAAATGGGGGGGGGGGGGGGGGGGACTGCTGCCTAGGTCCATCTATCCCAACCAACCACTTCCATACAAATATCATATCACAACCCCAGTCAGACAAACGTGGTGTAAAACACAATGATCTACTGTCCTGGACGGTTGGGACGGGTCCCATTTCTTCACTTCTCATCTATCATTCAATCCGATCTGATTAGGGTCTATTTTGTCGTTTGAGATGAGGGGAGGAGAGGAGGAGAAGGGAGCTGCTGAATATCACTTCTTCATACTATCACTTCTTCCTCTGAACGGTACAAAAGCGATTGTCTCATTTTCCTCTGTCAGCGGTGAGGCAGATTGGATGTGAGCTTTAGGAAGATAAATGGGCAGCGTCCCCGCCGGGCGGAGCACTCACACACTATCTGTGAAGGCACGGTATCCCTCCACCCTGGGGAATCTGTCATTTAAAGAAGGAACAATTGGGTTCTATTTACATTGAATAAGTCCTATTTAGGTAGGTCCGTATGTGTTAGGAATATAGCATTACAGTGTGGAATATGTTCAAATGGGATTATTTGAAGTCTAACTAAAAACTAGCCAAATCCTTTTTGAACACTTTTCTACATTGTTAATGGGTATTCTAGAAGCGTTGTTGATACTCTTATTTTTTCTATTACGATTTTTATAATTCCTATATAATTTGTTTGCATGTAAAGCAGCACAGAAAATGAAGCCTCAAATCTAGGTGTATATAACAACATCATGGAGTTTGATTTGATTAAACTCAACACTTCACTAAATAACTATGAATCAGCGTAGATAAACAAATGCCAGTAATTTATCAACAACTGTCCATTTTGATGCACATACAGCATTTTTGAAAACAACACCTTTAAAACCCAAGTCTAGGAGGTATACGTTGTTGTTTTTCCCCTTCCGTTAAGCATAGGTGATTTCCCTCTCCGAGTGTGATGGGGAATGCTGCATTTCATTTTGCGGTATGGGCAATCTCTAGCCGTGCGTCAGACTCTGGGGCTGACGGAAAGGGATTGTGTTTGTGTGTGGCGTGGGGGGGCTCTCTCTCACTAACAGCCCTGGCGGCCCTACGGCAGACCTAGTGACAGCGTTCTGTCTCTCAGTCACACTCCACTGGGTCCTGCTGACACTCAACTGTCAAGCCGGCAGGCCTCAACCACGGCCCTAACATGCTCTACAGCTCCACCCAATTAACTTGCTTTCACTTGACATCGTGGCAAAGAGCTTCATAATAGGTGGTCAAGGTGCAGCGTGTCTCGCGGCTCGCCCCGACTGACTACTATCCTCCATCTCCTCTACACACAGAGACTTAACGCTCCCTCTCTCTCAATGCCTTCCACCCCCCCCCTCTCTCTCCTTTTCTCTCTCTCAATGTCTCCCCCCCTCTCTCTCAATGCCTTCCCTCTCCCCCTTTCTCTCTCCCCCCCTCTCAATGCCTTCCCTCTCCCCCTTTCTCTCTCCCCCTCTCTTAATTCCTTCCCTCTCCCCCTTTCTCTCTCCCCCTCTCTTAATTCCTTCCCTCTCCCCCCTTTCTCTCTCCCCCCCTCTCTCTCTCCCCCCTCTCAATGCCTTCCCTCTCCCCCTTTCTCTCTCCCCCTCTCTTAATTCCTTCCCTCTCCCCCTTTCTCTCTCCCCCCCTCTCTCTCCCCCCCTCTCAATGCCTTCCCTCTCCCCCTCTCTCTCCACCTCTCTCAATGCCTTCCCTCTCCCCCTTTCTCTCTCCCCCTCTCTTAATTCCTTCCCTCTCCCCCTTTCTCTCTCCCCCTCTCTTAATTCCTTCCCTCTCCCCCTTTCTCTCTCCCCCCCTCTCTCTCCCCCCCTCTCAATGCCTTCCCTCTCCCCCTCTCTCTCCACCTCTCTCAATGCCTTCCCTCTCCCCCTCTCTCTCCACCTCTCTCAATTCCTTCCCTCTCCCCCTTTCTCTCTCCCCCTCTCTTAATGCCTTCCCTCTCCCCCTTTATCTCTCCCCCTCTCTTAATTCCTTCCCTCTCCCCCCTTTCTCTCTCCCCCTCTCTTAATTCCTTCCCTCTCCCCCTTTCTCTCTCTCCCCCTTTCTCTCTCCCCCTCTCTTAATGCCTTCCCTCTCCCTCCCCCTCTCAATTTAAAGGGGCTTTATTGACATGGGAAACATATGTTTATATTGCTAAAGCAAGTGAAATAGATAAACAAAAGTGAAATAAATATAAAATGTACAGTAAACATCTCTCCCTCCGTGGGTCTGGCAGGGCTCCCTTGGCTGCCTCAGCCATCTGACTGCCCTGTGACAGCAGGAGAGCATTGATCCACACAGTGGATGTGCTGGGGCACAAACATCCCTTATATGGAACCTATGTGCAATACAGTAACTCTGTAAACTGTTCATTGCACAGGACTGAACCTCCCCACTATCATTCGCCTAACCTAAACCTGTGTTTTGTTGGGTGTTTTGTGTCTGTGTATAGGGGTCTGTGTGTGTCTTTGTGAGAACATGTGTGCGCCTGTGTGTGTTTAAGGCAATCCCTCTCTCTGTTAGAGATTCAGTAAGTTGGAGACAAACACTGCCCACAGCCGAGGAGAGGAGAGATAGCTACTTGACCCCCGACAGCGCGGCGGGCAGCCAGGGAGGAGTATCTATGAAGCGTGTCAGCCTCTCAGGCTCCACTTCCTCTCCATGTCGTTTCCTATTTTTTCCCCAGTGCCCGGCCCAAACTTTGAAAACATCCACCTTAATAGGACTGGGTCGGCGAGAGGCTGCTCGTCCATCGATCAAACTGTGATCCGAGGTGTCAACCCAGCCCACTCCGACAGAAAGTCTCCAAACGAACACCTAGTATAGGCTACACTGGTAATGCTTCCTATTCCATCACCAAGCACATTCTCCCGATCGATGGAGCCGCTCTCAGTCTCACTACATACAGTCTTTTCTCCCTGGTCTGCCTGCTTGATTTCAGCTCAGAGAACACAGTGTTGGTAGACCAGTGGCTTGACTGACAAGAACCACGCTGCTAATTGTCTTGTTTACCATTTACGGCAGGCGTGGATGGAATAGAAGTAAATATAATAGAATTGTGTGGGGGTTGAATTACTACAGAAATATCTCAATGGGAACTATGCCTTCATTGTGATGACCAAGTCAACATTGTGAATTCTCTATTCTGCAACCTATAGATCACGGTCCTAACTGCAGCAATGTTGTAGCTAGTGTTCAGTATTTGTCCCTACCTGGAGTGTGGTTTGACCCCCACCAAATACCTCTTCCCCCAAACTCAAACTACAAAATACAGAAATAATGAACAGGAGATCTAAATAAGTTCCCGACAAGACATTCTCCCATCACACTACAGCTGCTCTTCACTCCGACAAGACATTCTCCCATCACACTACAGCTGCTCTTCACTCCGCAAGACATTCTCCCATCACACTACAGCCGCTCTTCACTCCGACAAGACATTCTCCCATCACACTACAGCTGCTCTTCACTCCGACAAGACATTCTCCCATCACACTACAGCTGCTCTTCACTCCGCAAGACATTCTCCCATCACACTACAGCCGTTATTCACTCCGACAAGACATTCTCCCATCACACTACAGCTGCTCTTCACTCCGACAAGACATTCTCCCATCACACTACAGCTGCTCTTCACTCCGCAAGACATTCTCCCATCACACTACAGCCGCTCTTCACTCCGACAAGACATTCTCCCATCACACTACAGCCGCTCTTCACTCCGACAATACATTCTCCCATCACACTACAGCCGCTCTTCACTCGGACAATACATTCTCCCATCACACTACAGCCGTTCTTCACTCCGACAATACATTCTCCCATCACACTACAGCCGCTCTTCACTCCGACAAAACATTCTCCCATCACACTACAGCCGCTCTTCACTCCGACAAGACATTCTCCCATCACACTACAGCCGCTCTTCACTCCGACAAGACATTCTCCCATCACACTACAGCCGCTCTTCACTCCGACAATACATTCTCCCATCACACTACAGCCGTTCTTCACTCCGACAAGACATTCTCCCATCACACTACAGCCGTTCGTCACTCCGACAAGACATTCTCCCATCACACTACAGCCGTTATTCACTCCGACAAGACATTCTCCCATCACACTACAGCCGTTCGTCACTCCGACAAGACATTCTCCCATCACACTACAGCCGTTCGTCACTCCGACAAGACATTCTCCCATCACACTACAGCCGTTCTTCACTCCGACAAGACATTCTCCCGTCACACTACAGCCGCTCTTCACTCCGACAAGACATTCTCCCATCACACTACAGCCGCTCTTCACTCCGACAAGACATTCTCCCATCACACTACAGCTGCTCTTCACTCCGACAAGACATTCTCCCATCACACTACAGCCGTTCTTCACTCCGACAAAAGAATAATAAAATCTGTAGCTGTCAGTGCCTGTGGCGGCCAAAATGTGAACATTATTGATCTGGGAGGATATTGACCATTCGCCAGACGCAGCTTGCTACTTCATAAGCTATAGTAGTAGTGTGCTGTGGAGAAATAACACCTGCCCCTCTGATTAAACAAGGGCCTCCCCAATGATTTGGATAGGTAAGTCAGAAGGGAAAGGGTGAAATCTACTGTTGAGTGTAAGTTGATTAAAATGTGCACACAGTATGGCAGTAACTTCCATCAGTAATAACGACGATACAGTAAAATGAATGGTGGAATAAATAAGATACATGTGTTTGATCACGTGAGTCACTAAACATGTGAAAACATGACGTCTAATTGAATGATTCAGTCATTGCCGGAAGAAATGTTGCAAAATAAATGCATTATATTCCAAAATATTGATCAAAGTACATATACCGTATGAAAACTATTTATTTATTTTTTATCTACAGTACATGACGGTAACACAAAGCATCAAAGCTCTTTCAAAACACAATTTAATTGTCCAGTAAAAAAACGAACATATTTGGCGAAACCTCCAGTATATTTCATTACAAACAGCAATGACCGAGTGAAACCGGCAGCCTCCCATTGGATCGGCAGTACAACCACACTGAAAGGGTGTGAAAGACAAGGGAAAGAAAAAAAGCCCCTGTTGGAGCTGACCTGCCGCTGACGGCCTTCTGTCTGATATTATTATTATGTTTAGGTTCCTGATCTCAGTGTTCAGTGTTACTACGTAGCCCAGGCCGGATTAAAGAGGTTTAAAACTACTGCTCTCTGATGACTACCAGAGACGGGACTTTGTCCCATAAATTTAAAATAACACGGCCCAGCCAGCTTTGGATAAGAGTCTCTTCAGCGCCCCAGTCCATTTTCAGGGAAGGGAAAATAAAGAGGTACATTTCACAGGCAGTATGCCCAGGAGAGGGGGATGGAGGGCGGGGGGGGCTATACCCACTCAACCCTGCGTTTTGTAACAGCAGTAGGGAGTGAGTGTACTGGTGGTCCTGGACTGGTCTTGTCTGGGGTCCAGTCAGGGCCCTGTTTTGGCCTGTGTATGTGTGGAGTGGTAATGGCTGCCAGTCCAGGGCAGTTTGTCATTCAAATTGTATGAAATTATACCGTGAGGTGAGAGCTCTTAAAAAATCTACTGCCCTCCAGCTACACATTGCAGACTTCCAAAAGCACCAGTTGATTATATATCTCTCTCTCTCCTTCTCTCTCTCTCTCTCCTTCTCTCCCCTCTCTCTCCTTCTCTCTCTCTCTCTCCTTCTCTCTCTCCTTCTCTCCCCTCTCTCTCCTTCTCTCTCTCTCTCTCCTTCTCTCTCTCTCTCTCCTTCTCTCTCTCTCCTTCTCTCCCTCTCTCTCCCTCCCTCACTCTCTACCTCTCTCTCTCTCTCCCCTTCTCTCTCTCTCTCTCCTTCTCTCCCCCTCTCTCTCTCCCTCTCCTTCTCTCCCCCTCTCTCTCTCTCTCCTCCTCTCTCTCCCTCCCTCCCTCTCTCCCTCTCTCTCCCCCTCTCTCTCTCTCCCCTTCCCCCCCCTCTCTCTCCCTCCCTCACTCTCTCCCCTCCCCTCCTAAGATGGCTACACTTGCCCCTCTAACCATTATTGAGTCAACAAACCAGTCGACAGTCAGTCCTTTTGGAAGACGTCCCAGTGGTTTCCCAAGCTGAAGCCAGCAGGGCCTGGTACACACGCAGACACACACACGTACAAACACCAACCAGCCTGCCCCAAGGACACTCACGCGGTTTCACAGCTAGTTGTCCACAGAAAGGAGCCATTTAGGTTCTAACAGTTCATTATAACATCAGCTCCAGAAACAGGAAAAATACTGACAAAATATTAATAACACTTAATCATTTCCTTTAACCCAAATGATTTCTTTATGGGTCTGTGGAAACAGTAACCAAAGTAATGAATCAGGTTAGGCACTGGCTGAGTGTCAGTACAGGCATCATCAGAGCGTGCACACACCCACAGAAATATGAAAGACGCCCAACCAGCTTTGGTTCGTTTCGTGACTCTCAAACCTGAAATATGAGTGCATCCTCTTTAAAAAAGTGTGCTGCATATTAATAATGTGACTATAAAGAGTAATGTTAGGTTTCTCTTAGTCCTCTCAAATATATCGCAGTTTCATATTTCAGGGTCAATTCTTTGCCTTGGCTTGTTTGTTTTTTTTACAGTAAACTGTCCATTCTGAGGCGTGCCATTAGAAAGAGATGTGTATTTTGTTTAAAGGGGAATGTCTTTTGAAATCAAGCCTTAGTTGTAATGGTAGATCTAGCCACAGAGACAGACAAGGAAAATACTTGTTATTCATCTGAGGAGGTTGTGGTTGAGTAACGGTTAATGAAAAGTAAAGTGTAGTTCATGTGTGTGTGGTCCAAAGTCTCACATTTTAAAACGGCTTTCAAGATCCTTATAAATGGCTCTGGTTCGTCCATTAAAGCAAAATGTCATGTCCGCCCAGGTAAAGGAGTACGCCGAACAGACTTAACAATAACAGTACAGTTGTGTAACAGATTTTTAAATATGGTTAAAGTCATATGCGTTTGACGTAGACTGTTCAGAGCCACCGGCAGACAGGAAAGCAACAGCACGGCAGTCGTGGAAAACGAATTAGGTCAAGAGAACGGAGAGAAAGAAGAAAAAAAGGAGAAATGTGTATTTTAATGCCTCCTGTCACCACGTGATGTCCTCAGTAGGACAAAACGCTGACCCAGTAGAAACAGGAGACGACTTTTAGAAAATCCCCCCTCGCTGAAACAACCAGACAACCCTGGGACATATCCCTGGGTTATTCCAACTGAAACACGTATAAATCTGTTGGATTCCCGTCCAAGTACCCGGCTCTGAACCCTTCCCAGACCACGGCTCCCCAGGGCCAGGGGCCAGCGAGTACAGTACATTGTAACACACACCAGGGACAGCAGACAGGTCTAGGCCCTCGTCTAAATTAACTAGGGCTAGTCTAAATTAGCCAGGGCTAGTCTAATTTACTAAGAGTTACAGTGTAGTAGGTCATCACCAGACAGCACAGGGCTAGGCCCTTATCTAAATTAGCCAGGGCTAGTCTAAATTAGCCAGGGCTAGTCTAAATTAGCCAGGGCTAGTCTAAATTAGCCAGGGCTAGTGTAAATTAGCCAGGGCTAGGCTAGTCTAAACTTGTAAGCGCCGTGATTGTAAAAGGATAAGGATAACAAAGGCTGTCCAAGCTGCTAGGCTAGGTGTCAGAGCTCGGCTGTGCTATCGTGTTACCGCTTTGCAGAGCTAAATTAACAACATGGAATTCACTTTGCTACATTAAAGGGGAACAGCAGCACATTTGGGAAATTTGTTAAAGTACCTAAACCTCTGACTCAATGTTGGAGTGTCTGTCACAGTGTGCACCTCTTTCACTCAGGGAGAACGGAGGTCAAGCTACGTCACAGTCTCGTTACAAGGGAATTCTCCATGTGTAATGTAATGTAACCTCCATGTGTAATGTAACCTCCATGAGTAATGTAACCTCCATGAGTAATGTAATGTAACCTCCACGAGTAATGTAATCTCCATGTGTAATGTAACCTTCATGTGTAATGTATCTCCAGGTGTAATGTAACCTCCATGTGTAATGTAACCTCCATGAGTAATGTAATGTAACCTCCATGTGTAATGTAATGTAACCTCCATGAGTAATGTAATGTATTCTCCATGTGTAATGTAACCTCCATGAGTAATGTAATGTAACCTCCATGTGTAATGTAACCTCCATGAGTAATGCAATGTAACCTCCATGTGTAATGTAATGTAACCTCCATGAGTAATGTAATGTAACCTCCATGAGTAATGTAATGTAACCTCCATGAGTAATGTAACCTCCATGTGTAATGTAACCTCCATGTGTAATGTAATGTAACCTCCATGTGTAATGTAATGTAACCTTCATGTGTAATGTAACTCCAGGTGTAATGTAACCTCCATGTGTAATGTAACCTCCATGAGTAATGTAATGTAACCTCCATGTGTAATGTAATGTAACCTCCATGTGTAATGTAATGTAACCTCCATGTGTAATGTAACCTCCATGTGTAATGTAATCTCCATGTGTAATGTAACCTCCATGTGTAATGTAACCTCCATGTGTAATGTAACCTTCATGTGTAATGTAATGTAACCTCCATGTGTAATGTAATGTAACCTCCATGTGTAATGTAATGTATCTCCAGGTGTAATTGAATGTAACCTCCAGGTGTAATTGAATGTAACCTCCATGTGTAATGTAATCTCCATGAGTAATGTAATGTAACCTCCATGTGTAATGTAATGTATACTCCATGTGTAATGTAATGTAACCTCCATGTGTAATGTGATGTATCTCCATGTGTAATGTAACCGCCATGTGTAATGTAATGTAACCTCCATGAGTAATGTAACCTCCATTCGTAATGGATTGTAATCTCCATTCGTAATGTAATGTAACCTCCATGTGTAATGGAATGTAACCTCCATGTGTAATGTAATGTAACCTCCATGTGTAATGTAACCTCCATGTGTAATGTAATGTAACATCCATGTGTAATATAATGTAACCTCCATGTGTAATGTAAACTCCATGTGTAATGTAACCTCCATGTGTAATGTAACCTCCATGTGTAATATAATGTAACATCCATGTGTAATATAATGTAACCTCCATGTGTAATGTAAACTCCATGTGTAATGTAACCTCCATGTGTAATATAATGTAACCTCCATGTGTAATGTAACCTCCATGTGTAATATAATGTAACCTCCATGTGTAATGTAATGTATCTCCATGAGTAATGTTATCTCCATGTGTAATGTAACCTCCATGTGTAATGGAATTTAACCTCCATGTGTAATGTAATGTAACCTCCATGTGTAATGTAATGTAATCTCCATGTGTAATGTAACCTCCATGAGTAATGTTATCTCCATGTGTAATGTAACCTCCATGTGTAATGTAATGTAACCTCCATGTGTAATGTAATGTAACCTCCATGTGTAATGTAACCTCCATGAGTAATGTTATCTCCATGTGTAATGTAACCTCCATGTGTAATGTAATGTAACCTCCATGTGTAATGTAATGTAACCTCCATGTGTAATGTAATGTAACCTCCATGTGTAATATAATGTATCTCCATGAGTAATGTTATCTCCATGTGTAATGTAACCTCCATGTGTAATGTAATGTAACCTCCATGTGTAATGGAATTTAACCTCCATGTGTAATGTAATGTAACCTCCATGAGTAATGTTATGTAAACTCCATGTGTAATGTAACCTCCATGTGTAATGTAACCTCCATGAGTAATGTAATGTAACCTCCATGTGTAATGCAATGTAACCTCCATGTGTAATGTAATGTAACCTCCATGTGTAATGTAACCTCCATGTGTAATGTAATCTCCATGTGTAATGTAACCTCCATGTGTAATGTAACCTCCATGTGTAATGTAACCTTCATGTGTAATGTAATGTAACCTCCATGTGTAATGTAATGTAACCTCCATGTGTAATGTAATGTAACCTCCATGTGTAATGTAATGTATCTCCAGGTGTAATTGAATGTAACCTCCATGTGTAATGTAATCTCCATGAGTAATGTAATGTAACCTCCATGTGTAATGTAATGTATACTCCATGTGTAATGTAATGTAACCTCCATGTGTAATGTAATGTATCTCCATGTGTAATGTAAACTCCATGTGTAATGTAACCTCCATGTGTAATGTAACCGCCATGTGTAATGTAATGTAACCTCCATGAGTAATGTAACCTCCATTCGTAATGGATTGTAACCTCCATTCGTAATGTAATGTAACCTCCATGTGTAATGGAATGTAACCTCCATGTGTAATGTAATGTAACCTCCATGTGTAATGTAACCTCCATGTGTAATGTAATGTAACATCCATGTGTAATATAATGTAACCTCCATGTGTAATGTAAACTCCATGTGTAATGTAAACTCCATGTGTAATGTAACCTCCATGTGTAATATAATGTAACCTCCATGTGTAATGTAACCTCCATGTGTAATATAATGTAACCTCCATGTGTAATGTAATGTATCTCCATGAGTAATGTTATCTCCATGTGTAATGTAACCTCCATGTGTAATGGAATTTAACCTCCATGTGTAATGTAATGTAACCTCCATGTGTAATGTAATGTAACCTCCATGTGTAATGTAATGTAACCTCCATGAGTAATGTTATCTCCATGTGTAATGTAACCTCCATGAGTAATGTTATCTCCATGTGTAATGTAACCTCCATGTGTAATATAATGTAACCTCCATGTGTAATGGAATGTAACCTCCATGTGTAATGGAATGTAACCTCCATGTGTAATGTAACCTCCATGAGTAATGTTAACTCCATGTGTAATGTAACCTCCATGTGTAATGGAATGTAACCTCCATGTGTAATGGAATGTAACCTCCATGTGTAATGTAATGTAACCTCCATGTGTAATGTAATGTAACCTCCATGTGTAATGTAACCTCCATGTGTAATGTAATCTCCATGAGTAATGTAACTCCATGAGTAAGGTTGCTACGCTACCAAAAACATGGAGGTGTGTATGGGGCCATGTGTATGGGGCAGCAGGTAGCCTAGTGTTGGACTTGTAACCGAACGGTTGCAAGATCGAATCCCCGGGCTGACAAGGTAAAAATCTGTTGTTCTGCCCGGGCGACAGTGTGGGGACAGGTCTGACCCTGCCTGCAACTGGGTAACCTCCATGAGAAATGTAACTCGGAGGAGAGGTCATGAGTCTTTTACCTACTCTGACAGCTGGAGTCATTTGTAGAAAGGTGAACTGTAGAGGACTAACATTACTGTGTGATCTAGTTTCAAACACTAGTTTAATAACTGGACGACCGTGCCACAGTCAGAGAATCACTCTGCTATTGATTCCAAACCACACCATGATTTGTTTTTAATTTACTTTCTGTTCACACGGCTTACATTTTCTCTCCATTTTTCATCTCATTATTCTGTGTGTGCTAGTGTCTGTGTGTGTGTAAATGAACGTGTGTGTGTGGACTTGCTGGTTTTGTTTGTTTTTGTCAGTGAATCGCACGCCGGCGAGCTAAGCAGTAACCATCCGTTTTGTATAAACAGGCAAGAAACACCCGGGTCTGAGGGAAGACGAGAGAGAGAGAGAAGGAAGGAGGTAGGAGAAGAGAGAGAGGGGAGGACAGGAGTTCTCCTGAAGCTCCTGCCAGGATTGGGGGTCATGGCGACAGGGAACACAGCCTCTGTTTCCCACCCGGAGCTTGTCGACAGGAATTTAATGTCGGCTCTAAAGTCTGAACTGGCTCAGCGGGGGTGGGGGGGTTGGGGGGGGGGGGTAGCCACCGTGGGAGGAAATACTTTCCCTCCATGTCAAAGCCCGGCCTGTTTGTGACTGCTCTCACCACGCCACCTAAGGGACATATTAACATCTTCTGTTCAACTCCAGTCCTCCACAATCCCCCACACCCTCTCACCCCCTCTCCTTTCCTCTCACCCAGTCCGCCTCCTGAGCTCACTCTGCATCTTTGTTGTCTAGCGTCCCCGGCCGCCCGAGTTGCAGGCAGGGTCAGACCTGTCCCCACACTGTTGCCACTTTGGTCCCAAGCCCAGTAAAAAAAAATCCCTTCCCCTCCTGATTAAATCAAGCTGGACATTTCTGTGGAGGTGGGCGGGGGGAGGAAGGAGGGAGGGAAGGAAGGAGGGAGGGAAGGGACTCTCTGCCAAACGTTGAAGCAGCGACACACTGTTCCAGTAAAGTCACACAAACTTATGTTCCCCCTGCCTCCCTCCTCTCCACTCCTAGAAAAAAAATATACAAAATTGGAAGAAACTAAATATCTGTGGAGCTGTGAGGAAGGGAAGGTGGAGGGGAGCAGAGAGGAAGGAGGCACAGTGGTGGAGAAAAACACACAAATCTAAATGAGGCCTAAGGACATGCTGAGAGGATTCTGGCCCTGTTAACACGTTCATGGTCACATAACACCGCCGTGGCGATGCAGGGGTCAGGGAATGTGAAACGCCATGCGCCAGCTGACTACAGGAAGCCACGGTGTTTGGCCACGCTAACAAATCTGTTTTACTGACAAATGTATACACCCAGCCCAGAGAAATGAACCAGAGAAATAAATTAACATTATGGGTTAAAGATGTACTATCCAGAAATCGCTTCGCCATTTCATGATTGCTAAAATGTATATATTTCGCCTAATTTAATTTGATGTGATAAAACAAGTAAGTATAGTTTAGAGAATCATTGTACCATCTAAACCGCTGTGAAATATATTTTCTATAACCAAAAATATTGTATTTCCAGATGTTTGAAGCTGGTGTACAAAACCGAAAGTAAAAGACACAAAACGAAACTTAAAACTGAGAAGATCTATAACGCGCATTTCTATGTGAATTTTGTCAGGTCACCCAAAAAGTGACATATTGCAGCTACAAGCTACATTGACAACAACACCATGTCAATGCCTCAAACGTTTTAGGCTAAAATGACAACCCCATCGTAGAAGTGGAAGTGTACTTATCTTATCAGCACACTATACTTGTGATGAATATAAACTACTATACAGATGGTTTAAAAAAAACTAAAACCCGAAATACCATCCATGGATGCAATATGAAAAATCAAGCAAAACAACCCACCCAGTCTAGCTCCTGCATCAGCCTTCCCCACTCCTAACATTTAGTGTTCCAGATCAGCACAATGCTTCGAGGGTAGTGATGATTCAGAGAGGGAGAGATCAGGGCTGTGGCGGTGGGAGCCACATGCAGCAGCAGCGGCGGTGGTTAGTTTGCGGGGACGTTTAGGAAACAGCAACGTACTGTACGTACCGGCCAACCGAGACCTGCGCTCCATTTGGAGCCCAAGTCCCACGATGATGACATCATGTGAGCATCCCAAATGGCACTCTATTCCCGACACAGGGCCACTACTTTTAACCAGGTCCCAGAAAGCTCTGGTCAAAAGTAGTGGACTACATAGGGAATAGGGTGCAATTTGGGATGCACAACGTGACACAGTGAGTAGGAGGCGTTAGAGGAGAAGAGCAGAACAACATGAATTCCTCCCCGTCAACCTCACAGCTCTGCAGTTATTAGTACAGAGTCCATTGATCTTCCTAACCCACTAACTGAGAGGCACACAGCCACGTTCAGGAAGAAACCACTGAATAACAGCATTAACACACACGAGCGCCTAGGAACGTACACGAAGAACACATACGTACAGTGGGGAGAACAAATATTTGATACACTGACGATTTTGCAGGTTTTCCTACTTACAAAGCATGTAGAGGTCTGTAATTTTTGTCGTGGGTACACTTCAACTGTGAGAGACGGAATCGGAAAACAAAAATCCAGAAAATCACATTGTATGATTTTTAAGTAATTCATTTGCATTTTATTGCATGACATAAGTATTTGATAACCTACCAACCAGTAAGAATTCCGACTCTCACAGTCCTGTTAGTTTTTCTTGAAAGAAGCCCTCCTGTTCTCCACTCATTAGGTATGTATTAACTGCACCTGTTTGAACTCGTTACCTGTATAAAAGACACCTGTCCACACACTCAATCAAACAGACTCCAACCTCTCCACAATGGCCAAGACCAGAGAGCTGTGTAAGCACATCAGGGATACAATTGTAGACCTGCACAAGGCTGGGATGGGCTACAGGACAATAGGCAAGCAGCTTGGTGAGAAGGCAACAACTGTTGGTGCAATTATTAGAAAATGGAAGAAGTTCAAGATGACGGTCAATCACCCTCGGTCAGGGGCTCCATGCAAGATCTCACCTCGTGGGGCATCAATGATCATGAGGAATGTGAGGGATCAGCCCAGAACTACACGGCAGGACCTGGTCAATGACCTGAAGAGAGCTGGGACCACAGTCTCAAAGAAAACCATTAGTAACACACTATGCCGTCATGGATTAAAATCCTGCAGCGCACGCAAGGTCCCCCTGCTCATGCCAGCGCATGTCCAGGCCCGTCTGAAGTTTGCCAATGACCATCTGGATGATCCAGAGGAGGAATGGGAGAAAGTCATGTGGTCTGATGAGACAAAAATAGAGGTTTTTGGTCTAAACTCCACTCACCGTGTTTGGAAGAAGAAGAAGGATGAGTACAACCCCAAGAACACCATCCCAACCGTGAAGCATTGAGGTGGAAACATCATTCTTTTGTGATGCTTTTCTGCAAAGGGGACAGGACGACTGCACCGTATTGAGGGGAGGATGGATGGGGCCATGTATCGCAAGATCTTGGCCAACAACCTCCTTCCCTCAGTAAGAGCATTGAAGATGGGTCGGGGCTGGGTCTTCCAGCATGACAACGACCCGTAACACACAGCCAGGGCAACTAAGGAGTGGCTCCGTAAGAAGCATCTCAAGGTCCTGGAGTGGCCTAGCCACAAAGGTTTTTGGACCAAATAGTAATTTCTGCTTTTCTGATGTATCAAATACTTATGTCATGCAATAAAATGCTAATTAATTACTTAAAAATCATACAATGTGATTTTCTGGATTTTTGTTTTAGATTCTGTCACTCACAGTTGAAGTGTACCTATGATAAAAATTACAGACCTCGACATGCTTTGTAAGTAGGAAAACCTGCAAAATCACAAAATCAGCAGTGTATCAAATACTTGTTCTACCCACTGTACGTGCACACACAAACACACTGGACATGCACACACACGCACACACACACACATACACACACACATGTAAAGCTAATACCAACTAACAAAAGCTCTTCCAAACAAACATACTGTCCACACACATACTGTACAGTTCAAACAAGCAAACACCAAACTATTTCCCCTTCTTAGTGCCGGTGACAGACCTGTCCATGTAAGTGCCTGTGAGTGTGTGAGAAAGTAGGAGGAGATACGATGAAACAACTAAACAGACCCCATTGTCTGGCCCCTTACTCAGGAGGCCTTCAAATCATTTACACACCAACTTCTTCCACCTCTTCACACAACCCATGATGTTTAAATTAAAGAGGGCCGGGGTTGGAGAGGAGGGGTTTTCCTGAACATAGTTGAAAATTATTTTCTCTGGACAGTTTTAAGAGTCTACATCCTGTGTTGGAGTTCTCTAATCATCACCAGCGCAATTTACAATCAGAACACACAGCAAGACAGCCGGTCCAGACCAGCTCATCTGTTGACATTGGCCCTGGCCCTCCTCCGTCTCGCTGTGCTGGGGCTATGCTGCAGCTGCCATTTGAGTGGGGGACACGGCACCGGGCCCTGACAAGGGTGGGGCCCCACCTCTAAGGGCACCAAAGCAACCACACACACACACACACACACACACACACACACACAAACACACACACACACACACACACACACACACACACACACACACACACACACACACACACACACACACTACATGCAGAAGGATATGTGCGGACACACATGGAAATGCACTTGTGCACACATAAGCCCAATGCATGATTGCTCACTTTATAAACACACACATGCAATGCACACTAATACGGCAAAGGCACACAATATCTCATACATAACTGCATAGACACTCAGTGTTACCACAAGAACACAAACACACAAGACCTGCTTCTTCTCAGCATCTGTGCTGTTTTAGTGTGGCCCTAGTTCACAGATACTGTGTATGTGTGTGTGTGTGTCAGGATGCTCTCCCACCCACAGTTCCCAGCTGGCCACCATCCCAGTGCTGCTGCTGCGCCGCGGGGCTGAACAGAGCTCACTGTGTGTGTGTGTGTGTGTGTGTGTGTGTGTGTGTGTGTGTGTGTGCTCCCTCACAGCCCCAGACTGTCCTGACCAATGTGCTTCTGATTAGGTGGCTTAATTACAGCTGTAAAAACAATGTTGAGATAAGCCTCAAAATTGCACAGTGTGTCAGATACTATTAGCCAACCTTGGACGGCAGCCATTGTTATCCAACTCTTCCAACGAACAACCCCCCCACCCCACCCAGAGAGGGGGGGGGGGTTGAGTTCGTCTTGGTCTCCGCTACAGACAGGAAAGGCAGAGAGGAAACCTGGTGGAATGTTCACACGTCGAAGACGAGGGTGAGAAGAAGAGAAAAAAGTTCCCCTCTTCAGCCGGAGCAGGTGTGATTTACACTTCATTAGGATAAACGGCTCTTTAAACCTGGGCTGTTGTCTTTTTGGGGGAGTGGAGCGGCCAGCGCCGGCTCCATGGGTAAGCCGATATTCTATTAGCAAACAGACTGGGAGAGAAGAGGAAAGGTTTCCAGGTCTGGGAGCCTGGAAGGTCAGCCTGTGTGGGTGGTGACATCAGACAGTGTTCAGGTCTTTGTGAGTCAGTGACAGTGACTAAAGTACAGGAGGAAAAGGTGTGCCAGAAGCCTCTTCATGGAGACCATGTTCAGAAAGAAATGACAAAAAGTAGAGAAAACCTCTTGCACACAAATCCTGGGTGGTCCCTAAAACTGTCGGACCCGTCCAAGAAAGAGCCAGTCCTTTTTTCCCCCCCTGTATCCCTGAGGTTCCTTCAGCCCCAGTGTTTTGGGGGAACCAGGTGTCACGGGTGAACGGGGACATTCATCAAGCTCACTTACAGCTCATCAGCTCGGCTCAGACGACCGCCAGGGTCCGCTGGAGAAAGAGAGAGACAAACAGAGAGGGCGGGTTTCAATTTTGAATAAGCGGAGCTGGGACTGGGACGCGTACGGGCATGTTTCCAAACCTCGGCCGGGCCTACACCGTGGCCTCCACAGACACGGCAGTATGCCTCTCCACAAGGCTCACATGGCTGTCACAGTCCCACGCAAAGAGAGAGAGAGGGAGGGAGAGAGAGAGTGTGAGAGTGCGAAAGGAAGAGCGAGGGAGAACATGGGACCGAGAGAGAGAGAGTGGGACAGAGAGCAAGTTGCCACCGCCTATATTGATTACTAAGGTCTAGGCCGAGTTGGTCTCACTCTCTCCACTTCCTCCTGAAAGCCCCTTTGCCGTGCGTCGCTATAGGTGGAGGCTATCTGCCATCGTTTGAATAATTGATGGCTGATTCAAGGCAATCAGGTCCTCACAAGACAATACACTCCTCCCCTGGGGAAGAGAGAGGAGGGAGAAACGGGCCTCTGTGTGTCCCGGGCACTGTGTTAAAGCTAAAAGCTTTTAGGAAGCTCAGAGAAGTCCAGCAGCAACTCTGGTGGAAGGGGAGGGCTCCCCTCTCGTTGCATAACGGGCCAGTCAGAGTGGCATTCCCATAAAGACAGAGGCAGAGAGAAAGAGAGAGATGTGCACGGCATTCTAAGTGTTTCAGAGAAAGACAGAGAGAGTGTGTGTGCATGCGTGCCTGTCTGTGTGAATTTGTGTGTGTGTGTGTGTGTGCTCGCGCTCTGGTATGCGAGACCCCTTCCACCAAACAGGAAACCTGTACAGTTAATAGCGCCACAACCCTTTTCCTCTTGTACAGTACAGGGTGACGGCGGACAGGAGAAAAGGGAATCTAAGCCAATCTGATCCTGCATTTCGACAGGCAGCACCAATTCTGATATTTTTTTTCTCTTTCACTAATCAGAAAATATCTGATGTGAAAATATCTGATGTGATTGGTCAAAAGACCAATTAGTGGGAAAAAAAAGATCAGAATTGGGCTGCCTGTGTAAACGCAGCCAGAGAGAAACTGATCTAATTTCCACTGGGTAAAACACAAGGCAGCAACAGCAGTGTGAGGCCAGCCAGCCACATATGGAAATAATACTAGCCATCACCTCATTACTAATGGTCATGCTTTGCTATCTGAGAGGTTGTACTGAAGCTCAAGGCAATAGAATAACACAGGAATTAGACACTTCTGGGTAGGAGGCCAATCTCGCTCTCAAGTTAAATAGATAATTAACAAAAGTGAAATAAACAATGAGAAATGAACAGTCAACATTACAGTCAAAAGAATAGAGACATTTCAAACGTCATATTGAGTATAGTGCTGTAACAGTGTCTCCCTGTTCCTCATCTCTACATCTCATTAGTGTTTCAGTTACTGGATGTTGTTGCTCTTGGAGAATAAGAACGGCCGGGTCATCAGGTTGGGTTGGGAGCGTCGCTGTCTCTTGATGTGGGAGTTTCACTGGGGTTTACTACTGCTGTCCTGTTATCACTTCCTTTAGTGGGCGAGAGTGTTGGCTGATCTCTGAGGACCACCAACATGGTGTCTTTGTCTGGGAAAAACAGGCTGTTACTGACTGACTGCATATAGGGCTATGCATCTCTCTAGACTACAGAGAGCACACAAAGCTTTACCCACACACCACACGCACACCCACCCAGTTAGAGAGCCATCTCTATGTTTGCTTTGCATGGTCCCGTGCCTGTCAGTCCACCCAGGTCCTCTCAGACGGACCTCATCATCACACACACTGTGGAACCTACAAACAATTCAGAAGTTCGACACAGGCCTAGAACTACTGTATTGACAGAGGTGTTCAATGGCAAAGACAGAATGAAGGTTCATTCTGGGGGGAACACAGCTTTGTCATTGTAACTTAAGCTTTTCTCAAATGAACAAAAAACACACAAAAGACAAGTCACAACACATCCCAATCCATTTCTAAATGGTAAAAGACCTCTCAGTAATTGAATTAGATTCAAAGTGCATTGAGCTTCGTACTGTGTACCAAAGTGTTTGGGCTAATATCAATATCAAAACACATGTGTTTGTTAATTTGCATTATACTGGGGGGGCAGTTGCAACAGACTGAAACCAAGTCCCCCATCGGGCTCAATCAAAATATTGGCACAATGTAAAAAAAAGATGATATCATTTAGAAATGTTTAAATATTATATCATACATACTACCTAGATGAAAAGGAGTCCAATTAGATGCTTTTTAACACATTCTTACTTTAATCTTCACGTCAGTATTTTGTTACAAGGCTGTACTGATTTAATATCTAGTGATGTAACCGACAAAGAACTTTTCCTTTTCTACTGGATCCTTCTAAAAACAGTTGAAATAAAAATGAAACCACCTGAGAGTCATAATGAAATATGCAAAATTGTCAACACCACCAACCTAAGATGGCAAAATTGCTTATTTGAACTTTCAGCAACATCAACCGGTTTTCCTTTGTTCTGATGTAGTATGGAGGAAGCTATCTTGCATATTCATGACCTGCCTGTTTTGAGGGCTTGTCACTGTGATTGCCGTCTCCGACCCTGCCTGCCTAGCGCTCAGGACGCCGGCAGCACCGGCGAAACGCTCTCTGCCTCACACTTAACACAACCCAACTGACATAACGGAGCGCTTGAACTGACGGCAGATGGAGTCGGCCCCGTCGCTCCCGGTGAATCAACGGGACATGATAAACCACTGACTCAGAGGTCACCATCACCTTCTGGGAGAGCCTCTGTCGCTGGGTGGGAGCAACCAACACACACAAGCACAAGGAAATGTACGCACACACACCGGCGTACACATCTTCTCACTTCCTGACTTTGGCTGGGTTAAATACATCAAACCCCCACAGCCTGGCGTGTGACCTGCCTCCCACCTCAGCAGTAAAAGGGAAGAGACAGCCGGGGGGGGGGAGGGGGAGCCCTATAGCTTCTCAGACAGCGAGCAAGTATGGATTTAGGACTTAAACTTGGGTAGTTATAAGGTCGATATAATATTGAAATGCATGGGAATAATTCCCTTTTGCTGTGGACAGGTAGCTGGGTCAGTCTGAAGGATTAATAAAACAGCTAGCAGTATTTTGCTGTGATGAAAGTTCTCATTGAGCCTGTATCCCCCTGTAGCTCAGTGAAACAGAACAGGAGCTCAGTGATTGATTCATCAGCAAGGCCAATACGTACAGGAAGGTCGTGACCTCAACATGCATACAGTACAGTGGTGGGTTTAGACACTGCGAGGGCCGTTGTAATGTGTTTGTGTGTGTGTGTGTGTGTGTGTGTGTGTGTGTGTGTGTGTGTGTGTGTGTGTGTGTGTGTGTGCGCATTCACTGCCTTCAGAAACTATTCCCGCCCCTTGACTTTTTCCCCCAAAAAATGTTACAGCCTGAATTGAATATGTATTAAATGTTGTGTCACTGGCCTACACACAATACCCCAAAATGGAAAGAAAAAGTGGAATAAAAAAATATAGAAATAAATTGAATCCAAAATGAAATAAAAAATAAAATGAAACCCCTTTGTTACGGCAAGCCTAAATAAGTTCAGGAGTTAAAATGTGCTTAACAAGTTGCATGGACTCATGAAGTTGCATGGATTTTGAAATGACTAGCTCATCTCTGTACACCACACATAGAATTATCTGTAAGGTCCCTCAGTCGAGCAGTGAATTTCAAACACATATTCAACCACAAAGCCTCACAAAGAAGGGCACCTATTGGTAGTTTGGTCAAAATAAAAACGGACATTAAATATCCCTTTGAGCATGGTAAGGTTATTAATGACACTTTGGATGGTGTATCAATACATCCAGTCACTACAGAGATACAGGAGCGACAGGTAGCCTAGTGGTCAGAGCATTGGAACAGTAACCCAAAGTTAGCTAGATGGAATCCCAGAGCTGACAAGGTAAAAATCTGTTGTTCTGCCCCTGAACAAGGCAGTTAACCCACTGTTCCTAGGCTGTCATTGTAAATAAGAATTTGTTCTTAACTGACTTGCCTGGTTAAATAAAGGTAAGATAAAAACAGGCATCCTTCAGTTGCCGAAGAGGAAAGAAATGGCTCAGGGATTTCACCATGAGGCCAATGGTAACTTTAAAACAGTTTAATGGCTGTGATAGGAGAAACCTGAGGATGGATCAACAACGTTGTAGTTACTCCACAATACGAACCTAAATGACAGAGTGAAAAGAAGGAAGCCAGAACAGAATTCAAATATTCAAAAACATGCATCCTGTTTGCAACAAGGCACTAAAGTAAAACTGCAAAACAAGTGACAAAAAGTTATGTTTGAGGCAAATCCAATACAACACATTACTGAGTACCACTCTCCATATGTCCAAGCACAGTGGTGGCTGCATCATGTTATGGTATGCTTGTAATCGTTAATGACTGGGGAGTTTTTTAAGGTTAAAAAAAAGAAAGGGATGGAGCTAAACACAGGCAAAAACCTAGAGGAAAGCCTGGTTCAGTCTGCTGGAAAGCCTGGTTCAGTCTGCTGGAAAGCCTGGTTCAGTCTGCTGGAAAGCCTGGTTCAGTCTGCTGGAAAGCCTGGTTCAGTCTGCTGGAAAGCCTGGTTCAGTCTGCTGGAAAGCCTGGTTCAGTCTGCTTTCCACCAGACTCTGGGAGATGAATTCACCTTTCAGCAAGACAAAAACCTAAAACTCCAGGCCAAATCAACACCGGAGTAGCTTACAGAGGACAGTGAATGTTCCTGTGTGGCCGAGTTACAGTTTTGACTTAAATCTACTTGAAAACAGTTGTCTACCAATGACCAACAACCAGAACAGAACTTGAATAATTTTCTAAAGAATATTGGGGAAATGTTGCACAATCCAGGAGTGTAAAGCTCTTAGAGATTTACCCAGAAAGACGCACACAGCTGTAATCTCTGCCAAAGGTGCTTCTACAAACTATTGACTCAAGTATGTGAATACTTAAGTCAATGAGATAGTTCCGTATTTCATTTTCAATAAATTAGCAACCATTTTTAAAAACATGTTTTTCCCTTTGTCATTATGATGTATTGTGTGTAGATGGGTGAGATTTAAAAAAAATCCATTTTGAATTGAGGCAGTGACAACAAAATATGGAATAAGTCAAGGGTATGAATACTTTCTGGAGACACTGTACACACGCCAGCGCATCGCTCTGCTGCTCCAACCCTCTACAGTACCAACAATACAATACAAGCACGCTGGCGCCGATGTAGCTCACTATTCTGTGTGTGCATTCCCCGTGGAATCTCCTATGTCAGTACATTACCGTATAAGTGGCGGAACTGACTGTGGGGACTCTTTCATACACATACATACAGTACAAACACAATTGATCTTCTAGCAGCATGCTCCGAGAGAGGCGAGGCTTGCAGAGAGGAAAGATCTATACATTTACAAGTAATAGATCACAGGCACTCATACGGAAATAATAACTCTGCATTGAAGGGTCAAAACACCTGTTTGATAAGGATGTGACATGGGGCCAATATCTCCCCTGAACATTAGAATATAGTGTATCATATCAGCCATTGAACTGTAAAGATGTTATAGTAAGTAATATATACTAATTTATGAACAGAACCATGTAACATTTTGATTCATTATAGATTGGCCTTTTCTTTTGTATTTACGCATGTATTTATTTTTCTTCACGGACACATTATCCCCTTCGGGATGATCAAATGCTGAATATGTGTTGTGAAAACATTTGTACCTCAATCAAATGGTGTTTATGTCAATCTTGTGTTTGTGTTTGTAGCAGTAGTTCACTGTGGACACGTTAGTGGGAGGACGTTGTCATCTACTATAAACATGAAGGTTTCAGGAAGCATGGGGACACAGAATGATAATGCTAGGGTCACTCTTTCACATTGCCATTTTCTGTAAAAATAAATAAATAAACAGATATAGATTTGTATATTTTCAGCAGTACAGAGGCTGCATACTTCCTTGTTAGTAAAGGGAATTATTTACAAATTGGGTTTTTTTCAACATTAAAAAAAGATATATATATATATATATATATATATGTGTTACTAATATTGGCTTTGCAGCTAATCGATTCTCCCCATGTATATTTCTGTTCTATAAGAGTGAGGGCATTAGTTACTTTAAAATAAACACTTTCTCTTAGATCTTGGTTGAGGCTGCTGTGCACTCAGACAGCAGTCAATGATATGTTTGAAATTAAATAAATGGACTGAAGAGAGTTGATCTGTGTGTGTGTGTTGTGTGTGTGTGTGTGTGTGTGTGTGTGTGTGTGTGTGTGTGTTGTGTGTGTGTGTGTGTGTGTGTGTGTGTGTGTGTGTGTGTGTGGCATTGCATTCGTGCGCGCTGGTCTGTGTAGTGAAGTGAGTTGCTCTGTGAGAGACTAATGAGAGTGATCACAGATGCTGAGAGACCAAACAGTCTGAAACAGAGAGGAGCTTGTTCTCTCCCACTGAAATAGAGGAGCCTTTAAAGAATATTATCTTTAAGAAGAAAAAACACAAAGGGTGACAGTTAGAATAATGATGGAATTATATTTCCTTTAAATGTAGAAACACCCTAAACTACTAGTACTGCGACTAATTCACCATTCAGGCTATGAATTGGTTGCATTATATTGAGACCACTGCACATTTTACTGAATGCTTATCCTGTTTGTAATGTACAGTAACAACACTATGCATTGTGTTTGTGTGGTTTGGATCCCTACCCCATACAGTAAAAATGTGTGATGGGAGAGATGAGGTCAAAGTGCATACAGTATGTGGTTAATGTACAGTAAAGATAATAATATGGATGTTCAGCAAGTACTGTAGATAAATGAGAGAGAGACAGAGAGAGAGAAAACTAGTTGGTCTATCTAAACTCTTCCCCCGCAGGGTAGAGTATTTACAAGGAAACGGTTATCATTTAGTCTCTGTTGCGGATCAAGATGTCAGGCTCCACAGAGAATCTTCCCAGTGCTGTGAGGGGCAAAAGTGCATTTTAAGAGCCTCAGGATCTGAAGGGGAAAAAATTATTTGCAAATGTCCAAATATCTCTAATTGACCTGGACTATGGCCTGTGTGCAGGAACTGTTTGAAATCGATAGCGAGTGCGTTAATGCGCTTTTTCCTGAAGAAAAAAGTAGTGTTGCTGCTCAAAGGAAGAGGGTCATACAGCAAAAGCACAACAACATATCATTAAGTCACTGTGGACCTGATGATGAAGAGGCCTATAACTACCTCTCATAATGGAGGACTGGAGAAGTCTCAATTGCTTGTGTTGAATGAATTGCGATTTCCTTTTCCCCCACCAATCAGACAGGGAGTTACCTTACTGCTAACTCGAGTTTGCCTATTCAGTGTTCAGTACTGTGTACATACTATACATGTCATTTATGATAGCGTACACAAACACATTAGTCCCCACTGAAAATACCAGTAGCTACCTCAGAGTCAGGTGTATTTGTTTCTTTGTGTGTTTAGTGAGATAAATCAATTGCCGTATTGCAATGGATGATGGGATTCACAATTAGCCCCAGCACAGTGAATCCCTGAGTGTCCGTGAGTGGGTGGGTGTGTGTGGATAATGACTTACAGTCAAGCTGACACTCCTTCACTCTTCCCCCCTCTGGCCCTCCTGCCTGCGGGTCCCTCTCCTGTCCAGGTGCCTTGTGGGTAACGGCCAGGCTAGGCGAGCTAGGCCAGGTGGGCGAGGAGAGCCCCTCCCTGGTGGCGCTGGGGCGTGACAGCTCGACGCGCTCTTTGACCTGCAAGGAAGGCAAAACAACATCAATGGTAATTCCCCTTCAAACACATTAACTGGGAAGAACCGAGTCCCACCGAGCCCCTCTGAGTGGACTCGCATTGATCGCTCAGACTCCAGAAATCTATGAATAAATTTAGCACTAATTGATTTTTTTTCTCAATTTTTTATTTTCTCAACAGAAAATAAATCTACTAATTCTCTGAATGGAAGCGATGAATGTCAAAGATGGGAAAACTGCCTTGTTTTTTAACTTAAATTATGAGAGAATACAATCTACGAGCAACAATAAATCCTACGAAATTCTGAATAGTAGTGGCCCAATGGCCAGTCCCCTAGACCGGTTTATTTTTACAAGAGCTAGTAGTTTATTATATTGAGACTTGACAAGAGTCAATAGAAAGTCCACCTTGAGCTTCTGTTGCCAAGTAAACAAACAAAGAGAATTCATTGTATCGGCTGCCGTGGCAACAACCCCAGAAATGAACCCATTAGGGTCTTAGGATTCAGCTACCTTTAATTGCTTTCAATGGGGATTGGAGAAGCCTGATGGTTAGAGAGGAAACAGTGTCACTCTGCATTACAAGGTTTTCCATCCCCTTGCACCCGCGAGTTGGAGGAGAGATATTGTCAATATTGGAAGAGAAACATTTTTTAAAAGATCCAAAAGCTCAGTGTACGGACGGTTGTACATTCTGGCACCAAAGAGAGAGAACTGTTTTTTAAATAATGTTCAGAATCTTTAGAAATAGTATATTTCAACTTGATATAGAAGCGATTGATTGAGAGAGCAATATTTTTTTCCTGAAAATTACCTTGGCAAACAAAAATCCCTGGTCTCAAATACTCTCTCTCTCTCCTGTGATTTCACATTACATTACAAAAATACAAACATTCAAATGTGTTGTTGAAATGGCAGCACACAACT